>NC_057713.1:61088309-61090444 GCF_004010195.1 Chiloscyllium plagiosum
CACCTGACCTGCACATCTTTGGACTGTGGGAGGAAACCGGAGCACCCGGAGGAAACCCACGCAGCAGACACGGGAACGTGCAAATTCCACACAGTCAGTCGCCTGAGGCGGGAATTGAACCCGGGTCTCTGGTGCTGTGAGGCAGCAGTACTAACCACTGTGCCACCGTGCTGCCCACTGTATGTAAATATTATGTTGAGAAGAGCAGTTTAGAGGCAAGGAATCCTGCCCTACCTCATCTCCTGTCTCCCCAAAGCTTGCCATTTAAATAGAGTCATAGAGTCATAGAGATGTACAGCACGGAAACAGACCCTTCGGTCCAACCCGTCCATGCCGACCAGAAGTTCTGGACTCCCGACCCCAGGGAAAAGACTTTGCCTATTTATCCTATCCATGCACCTCACAATTTTGTAAATCTCTGTAAGGTCACCCCTCAGCCCCCTAGGCTCCAGGGAAAACAGCCCCAGCCTGTTCATCCTCTCTCTATAGCTCAGATCCTCCAACCCTGGCAACATCCTTGTAAATCTTTTCTGAACCCTTTCAAGTTTCACAACATCTTTTTGATAGGAAGGAGACCAGAATTGCGCGCAATATTCCAACAGTGGCCTAACCAATGTCCTTTACAGCCGCAACATGACCTCCCAACTCCTTTACTCAATACTCTAACCAATAAAGGAAAGCATACCAAACGCCTTCTTCACTATTCTATCTACCTGCGCGTCCACTTTCAAGGAGCTATGAACCTGCACTCCAAGGTCTCTTTGTTCAGCAACACTCCCTAATGATCAACTGCCTCCAATGATATAAGATTTTGGAGTAACTGGAGTGTGGAAGCCAGTATATAGAGACGATGGCATTGTAAGCAGGTTACAGCTGACAGCACTGTCAAATAAGAAAATAGGGAAATCTTACTAAAATTTATTTGTGAGATAAGGAGGAATTTCTTCTTTTAGAAGGTAGTGAATCTGTGGAATTCTATATAGAAGAGGGCTGTAGATGCTCAGTTATTAAGTATGTTCAAGGCTGAGATAGACAGATTTTTGATTAGTAAAGATCAAGGATTCTTGGGGAAAAAGCGGGAAACTTGATTTGAGGATGATAAGATCAGCCATGATCTCATTGAATGGCGGAGCAGACTTGATGGGCTGAAGAGCATGCTTCTGCTGCTCTATGTTATCATCTTACAGAACATAAGAACATCAGAACTAGGGGCAGGATCAGGCTGTCCGGCCCTTTGAGCCTGCTCTGCCATTCAATAAGATCATGGCTAATCTTTTCATGGACTCAGCTCCATTGACTCGCACTCTCACCATATCCCTTAATTCCTTTATTGTTAAAAAAAATCTACCTTAGCTTTAAAAGCGTTTACTGAAGTAGCGTCAACTACTTCCCTGGGCAGAGAATTCCACAAATTTACAACCCTCTGGGTTAAGAAGTTCCTTCTCAATTCAGTCCTAAATCTGCTCTGTCTAATCTTGAGGCTATGCCCTCTTGTCCTAGTTTCATCTGCCAGTGGAAACTTTTTTATGGATTTCCTTCATAATTGTATATGTTTCTATAAGATTCCCCCTCTCTTTAAAGTAGAGCAACTAATGTTTTTATATTCATCGAAGCAGGTAGATGAGGCCTCAAGTTAAGATCTCATCTGAAAGAGGGAACGTCTGATAGTGCAAATCTCTCTCAGTACTCAGCAAGCTCCAGCTCAGACAGAACGCCCCTGGTGCTCACCTTCCACCCGACTAACCTTCGCATAAACCAAATCATCCGCCGACATTTCCGCCACCTCCAAAAAGACCCCACCACCAGGGATATATTTCCCTCCCCACCCCTTTCCGCCTTCCGCAAAGACCGTTCCCTCCGTGACTACCTGGTCAGGTCCACGCCCCCCTACGATCCACCTTCACATCCTAGCACTTTCCCCTGCCACCGCAGAAACTGTAAAACCTGTGCCCACACCTCCTCCCTCACCTCCATCCAAGGCCATAAAGGAGCCTTCCACATCCATCAAAATTTTACCTGCACATCCACTAATATCATTTATTATATCCGTTGCTCCCGATGCGGTCTCCTCTACATTAGGGAGACTGGGCGCCTCCTAGCAGAGCGCTTTAGAGAACATCTCCGAGACACCCGCA
>NC_057713.1:61090552-61124933 GCF_004010195.1 Chiloscyllium plagiosum
CCTATCACCTTCATCTCCTCCCCCACTCACCCATTGTACTCTATGCTACTCTTTCCCCATCCCCACCCTCCCCTAGCTTATCTCTCCATGCTTCAGGCTCTCTGCCTTTATTCCTGATGAAACGTCGATTTTGCTGAAGCTCCTCGATGCTGCCTGAACTGCTGTGATCTTCCAGCACCATTGATCCAGCTTTCAACTTGTTAACTTACAGCCTTCCAGACATTATGTTCAGACAAACCTCTGCTTCCCTGTTCCTTTCCTTTTTCTTGACATGTTTTGAGTTTACTCTCAGTTTCTTCCTGTTTGTGCTTGCAGACAGCTTTTGCGCCTCATGTTGACACGTCTTATGCCTCTTTAATTGTCTCACTACCATTCGCTTTGGCCTTGCACCATCAGCCCATGGCATTTAATCTCTCCTGTTTTCTATCTTACCATAAACATTTATTTTTGATCTTTATCTGACCCTTCTTCGAGGGCCTCATGTCATTCCTCTGTATCTCTGAAATCACAAATAGAGAATTCGTCTGTCTGCGCCAAAAAATGAGTAACCAATCAATCAAAATCCACAGGCAACAATCGCTCATCCATGGCCACTTTCGAGGCAACCCAAAGTTAGTTGTGGGCATTATTGTGATGGGTCCCAGGCGAACAGGTAATGCTAGTGTGCCTAAGTACAAGAAGGTGGTGATAAATTTCAGTGGAAACATGATAAGTTAAATAAGTCACAAAATGGTATGTCAGCTAGTGCTGTAGGCCATGAGTTCGGCCTCAATGAGTCTACCGTTCATTAGATCAGGAGCAAAGAAAAGCTGTGAAGGAATCTGCCCCTCAAAGTGCCAAGGTGAAATTTATGCTGCAGGATATCCACTGCGAGATGGTGGAAAACAGGTTTAATTTCTGCATTGGTGATGGAGAGGATGACTGCAGTGTATGATTATGCCGGACAACAGGAAGACCTGCAACTCAATGAGCACATGATGAAAGACTTGCGGGATGTTAAGCCTTTTACAGCCAGTAACGGGTGGCTTGGAAGGTTTACAAATCACCATGGCTTTCACAACATTAAGCTGAGTGGGGAGGCTTGTTACGCCAACCAGGAGGCCAATGTTTTTGTGCCAATGTTCCTCAAGCTAGATGAAGAGAAGGGATATAGGTGTGAACAAGCACTTAATGTAATTGAAACCAGCTTTTTCTACAAGCAAATGGGGTTCTGCACATACATTACCAAGCAAGTCAGCAAAGCACTGCAGTTGAAGGTTTTCAAGGATTGCACCACTTTGCCGCTTGCCACCAATACTTGGGGAAACTTCAAGTGTACACTGCTGATGGTTTACTGGGCTGAGAACCATCATGTCTCAAGGGAAAGAACAAGAACTGTATGTCTGTGCAGTGGAGATCTAACAAGAAGGCCTGAATGTCCACTCGTATCTTCTGGGATCAGTTTGACAACTGTTTCATCCCAAGAGTCAAGATATGCCTGCCGACAGAAACCTCGCTTTCAAAGTTCTTCTCATCCTCGACATTGCGTCCGTTTGTCAGATACAGAGTGCCCACCACAACATCAAAGTTCTCTTCATGCCACCCAAAGCCATATTCATTCAGCCGTTCGACCAAGGGAACATTAAGATGTTCAAGTGCCTCTACACCCAGTGTAGGTACCGGACCACCTGCCAAGCCTATCTACAGATGAAACCTGATGGTGATGGACTTCTGGAAACAGCTCAACATCTGTCACTTCATTGACCTCGTCTATGCTGCTTAGGAGCAAGTCACACAGTCCACATCAACAATTGCTGGAAGAAATTCTGGTCTGACTGTGTGACCAATTTTGAACACTTCCCCATTGTCAATGGTGTTGTCAAGAACATCCTACAGCTTGCCTCGGTTATTATGCGGGAAGACTTTGAAGATATGAGCAAGGACACAGTCGAGGACATGCTGATCAAAACAGCTGAAGAACCAATAAACAATGAGTTGGAGAAGATAGCTAATGAGGAGCCCATTGATGGCAACAATGATGGTGACAATGATGTCAAAGATCTCCACAAGGTCAAGCCTCTCACTTTGGCGAAGCTGTCATTCTTGTTTAACACCACTGAAATCATGTGCAAGGAGCTGCAAGAATCTCATCCTATACTTGAACGGAGCCTAAAGTTCAAGAGGGCAATCAAGACAGCCAATCTCCTCTATGTTGAGCTCCTCAAGGATATCCGGTGACAGGCACAACAAACAACACTTACACAATTCTTCCTATCTGTTCTGGTACACAGCTCTTACCTTCAACCCTCCGCAAGCAAGGGCATAGGTGCTCGAGGGGATCAATAATCAAGGAATGCCTTGAGGATATCTGCCATATGGAGGTAGAGGAGGAGGGTGATCATGGGGAGAGAGTGGTTGGGAGGGAAGCATGTCGACAATGTCCTCCCCCTCTGACACCCAATAACCATCCATGACTTCCTGCAACAATACCCAGTCCTGCTAGCCCAGATCGTCTTGCCTTTATCTCTAGGTTATAATACACTATAATTGTTTTTAATATTTTATTCTATCAATGTTAACTTTTATTTCAGATGTTTTGGTGTTTATTATTTTAACCAAATAATAACCCAAAATAATAGCCAAAAAAAGCATAACCTTTGGGTATGGGAACCTAACCCTAATTTTAACAATTTATTAAGCTCCGCATTCGCTAATTCATCTTTCATGGGGTTTTCAGAAATGGATATAGAGGAATGTCTGTTTTACATTTTCTACATTCTGATGAAAAGTATTTTATCTCAGCATTAACTCAGTTTCTCTCTCCAGAGATGCTGTCTGACTTGCTGAGTATTTCCAGCATTTTTTGAAACATTTATGTACTGGGCATATCCAATGTTTACTTAAAAGCTTTATAACACCATGTTCCATCCACCAAAGGAAAGTCACTAAATTTGGATGCCGATTGGAATCTGCCTGATGGTGTGAATTGAGGAGGAATTCTACCAGGCTGATTTTAATTGCTTTTCTGTCCTCAGTACCTACCCGAGTCTTGTCATTGTTCAGCAGAGGAACATACAGGACAACTCCAAAGAGGGGAACATCACTTACAGGTAAGCAATTGGACCACTCCAAATATAAGCTTTTGTCTACAGACAGCAAAACTGAACATAAATCAAAATAAATGAAGACTTCAGTTCGCTCCGACAATGGAAACCAAAAGTGTTGACCATCATCAGTGACTATTTCATATCCCATGATACACTCAGCTCTCATCTGCTGGAATCAGATGTCAATCAGATCCTGTCTGGTTTGTAGTGCCCTATGCAGCAGAGCTCTGTCATGGACAAGAAAAGCTTCCTCACCCTCAATTCTTTGTCCTCCTTCTTGGGAGATTGCTTTCATTCCCACAGTTTCACAGTTTTCAGCACATCACCTTATTGCCTGCTCCAATTATACAGAGCACAGCACTCCAGGGTGTTTCACTCCAGATTGGTCCAAAGAGCAGAACCACATTTTCAGCAACCCTATCATCTACATTAGTGCTGGAGGCATGGGCAGCATTGTATCTGCACTTCGCATCAGTCAGTGGGTTGTTATGAGACATGGTTATAGTGGGTAGCCGTGGTGCCCCTGTAACTAACCTTGTAAAGTCCTGGATCTTCAAATGTGAGAGTGTTGCTGGGGAGGAATTATGGCAGCTGTCAGGGTAATGGGTACACTCCTGAAAATTAACTGAAAATTAATGGAATGGAATCCCTTCCTGTTGATGAATTCTTCACTGTTGAGATACAGACATCTCAGTGCCTTGTGTGTGCAGTCGATGTCACCCTGTACCTGGAGGAGGCTACTATGTTCTCGCATCCTACTGCCTAAGCTCAGCACTGATGTTGTCATTGGTAATAAAATAAGGAACTGTGATCCTGCACAAATGGCATCAGTCACTGTCCTGATGCGTTTTGGGAGCATGATTGAGAGATCCCAAACAGATCACACATTACTCTGTAGATGAAGCCAGTCACATAGAGGCTCAGCACTGCAGTGACATTCACACCTATTAGGAGGGAATGTTCTCTCATTTACTCAGCCCTCAGATCCCACTCCAGAATCTGGCACAGTTCCCTCATAGTGTCCCAGGACACATGGACCCTGTGACGATATTACACCTTGCTCTTCCCAGGGGATTGGAGTCATGGTCAAAAAGCTTTGGTTTTCCTGCACAGCACACATATTCTGAGGGACTCTTCGGCAGTGACCTCTCACTGACCTGAATGCTCCTCATTCTCTGTGCTGGTCTGTTGCTGCTCCTGCAAAAATCCTGATGCAAATGACTTTCGTTGGGAAGATAAGAAGTAGATGTTCTTAGGTCTCAGAATAATCAATAACTGCACACTCTGCAGAAGAGGGCTGGGCACACTCTTTACACAGTAGGGCACACTGCACCCTCAATAATGAGGGCTATGTTTCCACCAACCATTCAGCATCAGCATCACCACATACAGCAACTTGGTGAAGGTGCTGCATTAGGTGAGGGACCAATTCATTGCATCAAATTGGAGTTTCTGCTGCGGTGTGAACCACTTCCCATCCCAAACCCCACATCAATCATTCAACTTCTCATTGCATTTAGTAGAGACCATCATCATAGATGATGAAGTGATTTTATCTGACCTCTTTGGAAATTGCACATGTAATGAGTCACCTTTGGCAAGCATTTGCCTCTTTTTAGGCTTTTCCTGCTACCATCTGCATCACTGAGATGTCAGTGTTTGATTTGCAAGGACCAGTTGCATGGTGTTAATCACCATTGAGCAATATTTGAATCCTAAGCACCTTCACTCTGCATGCATTGCAAATGGAAAATTAAATGATTATAAATTATATATGGCTGAATTTACAAGTGCATGTTTCATATATCTGCACCTCCAATGTCCTAGCATCCAGCATATGTGGATCCCATACTTTCGCTCATCAAACTGATACTGACTTACTCCTACTCTGGGTGCTTTTGCAGATTTATTATTTCTAAACATAATCTGTAGCTCGAACAAAAATGGGGGAGTGGATAGTAGCATCTACATACACTTGACCAATATGTCAACATCACATCTGTTGCAGGTGAATTATTTGTAAAATTAATCTAGTTCACTTTTCGAAATCCCGGAATCAAAAATAGCAGAGCCAAATATTTCTCAAACTTCAAGTGACCTTTCCAAAACGAAAGCTGAAATGTTAATCTAAAAGCTGGATAGCATTTCACTGTTTCAAGACATACGGGGGGGTATTATTGCAGATCTTGCTTTAACTCTGGCAACGAAGAGAGATAATTGCCTCCAGAACAGCAGTGAGCAAAGCCAATATCCTGCTGAACTTCATGACTAAAACAGGATTATAAAGTAAGTCAAACGCTCAAAGGTGCTCAAAAGAAATGCCATGTTTAGACTGTACCTTCAATGCTACAATTTAGAGTAGTTTCCGTACAGTGTGGAAACAGGCCCTTTGGCCCAACAAGTCCACACCGACCCTCCGAAGAGTAACCCACCCAGACCCATTTCCCTACCCTATAATCGTCCCTGACACTATGAGCAATTTAGCATGGCTAATTCACCTGACCTACACATCTTTGGATTGTGGGAGGAAACTGGAGCACCTGGAGGAAACCCACGCAGACACGGGGAGAATGTGCAAACTCCACATGGTCGCCCGAGGCTGGAAGCGAACCCAGGTCCCTGGTGCTGTGAGGCAGCAGTGCTAATGACCGTGCTCAGTTTAGTTTCATTTTTAAAATTTTTGTTTCAGGGCATGGGCATTACTGACAAGGCAAGCTGTTGCCCAAACCTAATAATCTTTGAGAATACGGTAGTGAGCTGTCTTGAACCACTACAGTCCATGTGGTATAGGTACTATTCTGAAGGGAATTCCAGAATTTTAATTTAATATCACTGAAGGAGAGCTGATAAGGTTCCAAGGTTTTTCATTCACGGACTATGGATAGCACTGACTGGGTCAGCATTTATTTCCCATCCTAGTTTCCCTTGAGAAGTTGGCGGTGAGCTGCCTTCTTAACACTTGCAGTGTTAAAAGGTAGACCCTTAATTCCATTAGGGAGGAAGTTGCAGGATTTTGACCCAGTGATACTTAAGGAACAGTAATGCATTTCTAAGTCTGAGTGGTGAGTGGCTTAGAGGGGAACTTGTAAATGGTGGTGTTTCCGTGTATTTGCTGCCCTTGACCTTCTAGATAATAGTGATTATGGGTTTGCTATTAAATTTTGGTGTTGGACGTTGTGAATGTCTGTGGATGTGATACTACCCAAGTGGACTGGATTGTGTCAAGTTTCTGCAGTGTTGTTGGAGCTGCATCCAGGCGAGTGAGAATTGTTTGTCATTTGCTAATTTGCAGTTTGAGATGTTTCCATGCATCTGTTGCCCATGCCCTTCCAGATGTATAGAAAAAGCTTTGGTGAGTTGCTGCAATGCATATTGTAGATGGTACTTGCTGTTGGTGTCACGTTCTGGTGGTGAAGGGATTGAAGCCGAGTGATGGCTGGTCCAATTCAGTTTCTGATCAATGGCAATGCCAAGGGTATTGATAGTGGGAGATTTAGCAGTGATAATGCCACAGAAACGTCAAGGGAAATGGTCACATTCTTTTTTGTTGGAGATGGTCAATGCCTGGTTCTTGTTTGGCACAAAGCTTATCTTCCACTTATCTTCCCTGAATGTTGCCCAGGTCTTCCTGGATTTGGACATGGATATAGACTGCTTCAGTATCTGAGAATTTTGAATGGTGCTGAACATTGTATAATCAATGAACATTTCTGCTTCTGAATTTTGTCAGTTCATACAAAGAAAGGAAATATTCCAGAAGCAGAACAGATAGAAGCCATGAAGATAATCTCAGGTGTGAATTATGAATAAGTATTGAAATAAATTTGGACTTTTTCATCCTGTACAATAGTCAGACATCTAGGTATATAAGATAGTGGGGAAAGAGAGATAAAGTATGTCTGCTGGGAGAGGGGCTGGTTTCTGAAAGGTTTAATCGTCCCCTTTATGAAATCCTTTATCCACTGTATCACCATGAGCATTGATAATAAGATTCTTTCAATTATAATGAAGTTGGATGACAAAGAAGTACAGTCCAATCTTGGTTCAGACTTATATTTATCATGTATTTACATTGGACTTGACTCACTCGTATTGAAATAAAAACAAAAAAATGCTGGAACAGCATCAAGAGGATGGAAAGTGAAATGATAACATCACTATTGAAGTGATAAATAGATTCAGAACATCGGAATAACTGAGACAAAGGAAGTACAGAGAAAATGCACTCACTATGTTCAGTTAGGTTTGATGATAAACAGTGATAAGTGAGAAGGGAAGTTATTTTTTAATTCTCCTGTGGGACATGCTTGTTGCAGGCTGACCGACATTTAATGCCTGTCCCTAGCTGCTCTTGAGAGAAGGTGGTGGTGAGCTACTTTCTTGAGCCACTGCAGTCCTAATACTGTAGATAGAACCACAATACCCTCAGAGAGGAAATACTCAGATTTTGACCCAGCAACAATGATGGAATTATAATATATTTCCAAGTCAGGATGCTGAGTGGCTTTGAGGGGAACTTGCAGGTGATGGTGTTCCCATGTATCTGTTGCACCTTATCCTTCAAGATGAAAGTGGCCATGGGCTTGGAAGATGCAGTTTCAGCTTCTGTAGTGCATCTTGGAGACTCTACACCATACTGTGACTGTGCATTTGTAGTGGAGAGAGGGATGTTTGTGGATGAGGTGCCAATCAAGTGGGCTGTTTTGTCCTGGATAGTGTAAAGCTTCTTGAGTGTTGTTGGAGCTGCACTTATCGAGGAAAGTGGGGAATATTCCATCACACCCCTGATTTGTATCTTATAGAAGGTGGACAAGCTTTGTGGAGTCAGGAGGTGAGTTACTTGCTGCAGTATTTATATCCACTGACTGGCTCTCGGAGCCACTGTATTTATACGGCAGGTGCTGTTGAGTTTCTGTTAATGGTAACTCCCAAGGATGTTGATATTGGTGGATTTGGTTATGGTAATACCACTGAATGTCACAGGGGAGTTGGCAAATTGTCTCTTCATGGAGATGGCTATTGCCTGGCATTTCTGTGGCATGAATGTAATTGGCTACTTATCAGCCTAAACTTAGATATTGTCCAGATCTTTTGCATTTGAAGATGGACTGCTTCAGTATCTGAGGAGTTGCGAATGGTCTTGAACAATGAGCAACCATCAGCAAATATCCCCATTTCTGAACTTATTATGGAGGGAAGACTACTGATGAAGCAGCCGCAGATAATTTAATTTAGGACACTACTCTGAGAAACTCCTGCAGAGATGTCCTGGAGCTGAGATGAATGACTTCCAACAACCACAACCATTTTCCATGTGCCTAGTATGACTTCAAACAGTGGAGAGTTTGCCTGCCTGATATCCATTGATTACAGTTTTGCTAGGGGTCCTTGATGCCACACTTAGCAGAATGTGGCCTTGCTGTCAAGGCCTGTCATCTCACCTCCTCACCTCTGGAATTCAGCTCTTTTGTCCATATTTGAACCAAGACTGTAATGAAGTCAGGAGATGAATGGGCCTTAGAGAATCCAAACTGGGTATCACTGAGCAGGTTATTACTGAGCAGGTGCTGCTTGACAGCACTGTTGATGGCCCCTTTCATCAGGTTACTGACGATCAAGAGTAGACTGATGGGGCAGTAACTGGATTTGTCCTGCTTTTTGTGTACAGAATATACCTGGGCAATTTTCCACATCATCAGGTCGATGTCAGTGTTGTATCTGTAGTCGAACAGATTGTCTAGGGGAGCAGCAAGTTTTGGAGCAGGGGACTTCATTACTACTGCCGGAATGTTGTCAGGCCCCATAGCCTTTGCAGTATCCAGTGTCTCCAAACGTTTCTTAATAACATGTCAGGTGAATCAAATTGGTTGAAAACTGTTATCTGTGATGCTGGGGACCACTGCAGGAAACCGGGATAGATCATGTGCTTGGCACATCTGGCTGAAGATTCTGTTAGGCCATAAGTGTGCAGTTTGTGCTGGAGTTCAATTCTACTGTTGTTGATGCTCCACAGCACCTCATTGGTGCCCAGCTTTGAGCTATTACATCTGTCTAAAGTCTGTCCCATTTAGTATGGTGATGGTGCAGCATAATACAACGGAAGGTATTTTCAATGTGAGGGTGGGACTTATCTCCACAAGTGATCAGTCTTACTGAGACTTTCATGGGCAGATGCACCTGCAGAAGGCAGATTGATAACGTTGAGGTCAAACTTTTTTTCATCTTCTTGGTTCACTCATGACTTGCCGGTCTAGCAGCTATATCCTTGAGGATACGACCAGCTCGATCAGTAGTGGTTTTGCTGTGCTACTCTTGGTGGTTACCATTGAAATCCTCCATCCAGAGTACATTTTGTGCCCTAGCCAATCTCAGTGCTCCCTTGAAGTGTTGTTCGACATAGAGGAGTACTGATTCATCAGCTGAGAGAGGACATGGTAATCAGTAGCAGGTTTAATTGAAGCCATGAGGCTTCATAGAATCCAGAGTCAATGTTGAAGATTCCCTGGAAACTTCCTCCCAACTGCCAGTAGACAGGACTTATCCAGTGGTGGTGATGGTGGTGTCTGAGACATTGTTTGTAACCTATGATTCTGGGAGTATGATGATGTCAAGCTATTGCTTGACTAGTTTGTGAGACAGCTTTCCCAATGTTGGCACTTACCACCAGATATTAGTCAGGAGGACTTTGCACCGTTGATAGGGCTATTTTTGCCGTGTTGTTTCCAGTGACTAGGTTGACGCTTGGTGGTCTGTTTAGTTTAATTTCTTTGTTGAGATTTTGTAGCAATTGGTACAATGAGTGGCTTGCTAGGCCGTTTCAGAGGGCAGATGAGAGTCAACCACATTGTCTTGGATCTGAAGTCACATATTGGCTAGACCAGATAAGAATGGCAGATTTCCTTCCTTGAAGAACATTAGTAACCAAATGAACTTTTCCTGTCAATTTACTATGGTTTCATGGTCATCATTAGATTCTCAATTCCAGACATTTTTATTGAATTAGAATTCCATCATCTGCCGTGGCAGGATTCAAACCTGGACTGAGCTCCTGGATTAAGAGTCTAGTGATAATACCACTAGACTATCACCTCCCTTTTATTAACAAGAAATTAAGTGCAATCTGTTGTACATAGGCCTGTTAGGTTTATCTGAGTTTGAACTGGCTCAGCTCATATTAGGTAGAGTTAATTTAAAGTACCTCTGGGAAGTGGAGGAGGGATGATATGATAACATTTAGACACCTAACCAGCAGAACTCATGGGGAAAAGATCGCTTCAAGTTTGAGTCTCTATCCTCTCGTATATTACCAAACAAATGCTACTTCTTGGATAGACATGGAGTTAGACTTGCAAGTGGCAACATGCCTGTTTACTTATCTGGGATTTGGGTAAGATGAGTTAGTCCTGCAGGAATTTCGAATTGTCAATGTTAGGGCTCTTCATCTCTACTGCCTGTGGACACATAACCTAAAATGGTAATTGGGTCTCAAGATCTCACTTGAGGGATCTGCTTCATAGAAGCTTTCTATTACTTGAAAGAGGCAGTCATTTTGAGGCTTCAATGGTAGACCCCTTTCAAAATGGCAACAACTGCATACATCATTTGTTGTTTTTTTTGAAAGTTACCTGTTTGCCTCAATTTATTTTTTCATACAATATAATTTACAGAGGAAATTATGGCACAGACTTGTCCTCTATTATTCAACCTCATGTGACAAGCAACGTGCACATGCAGATGGACCAAAAGTCAGAAGCAGGAATTCTTTGTTTGACTAGTATCAAGTCATCACAAACAAGAATGGAAATTAAGGATAAACAAGAAACTATTTGTGCACATGGAATGATGGTGTGGGTTACACTGGGCTGAGGACTTCCTTTGTCTGTCAGCTCTCCCTTCCCACCATCCCTCTCTCCACCAAGTACACTTATTTTCTCCAGCAAGAGTCCATTTGCCTGTACCAGCTGTTCTGTATCATTGTTGTTACATGTTGTTGGAGGTCCATTGCACACACATTGAACTTCCAAGCCTTTTATCAGACCTATACATTGAAGAAACATCAAAAGCAGCACTAGAAATAAAAATTCTGGAATTTGTTTATTTATTTCTGATAATATCTGAAAGTAGTTATTTCATTCTTAATCAAATCCTAATGGTAAGGTCCTGGGGAGTGTTGCTGAACAAAGAGACCTTGGAGTGTATGTTCATAGTTCCTTGAAAGTAGAGTTGCAGGTAGATAAGATAGTGAAGAAGATGTTTGGCATGCTTTCCTTTATTGGAATTGTCAATGTTAAGCCTCTTTATTGGTCAGAGCATTAAGTATAGGAATTGAGAAGTCATGTTGTGGCTGTACAGGACAATGGTTAGGCCAGTTTTGGAATATTGCATGCAATTCTGGTCTCCTTCCTTTCGGAAGGATGTTATGAAACTTGAAAGGGTTCAGAAAAGATTTACAAGGATGCTGCCAGGCTTGGAGGATTTGAGCTATAGGGAGAGGCTGAATAGGCTGGGGCTGTTTTCCCTGGAGTGTTCGAAGCTGAGGGGTGACCTTAAAGAGGTTTATAAAATCATGAGGGGCATGGATAGAGTAAATAGTGAAGGTCTTTTCCCTGGAGTGGGGGCATCCAGAACTAGAGGTTTAGGATGAGAGGGGAAAGATATAAAAGGGTCCCAAGGTACAACTTTTTCACTTAAAGGGTGGTGCATGTGGAGAATGAGCTGCTAGAGGATGTGGTGGAGACTGGTACAATTATAACAGTTAAAAGGAATCTCGATGGGTATTTGAATAGTAAAGGTTTAGAAGGATAAGAGGCAATATCTTGTCGGCATGGATGAGTTTCCAAGCTGTACATCTCTATGACTCTCTGACTCTATCATTGTGCTCAAGCATCATTGTTGAAAGTTCAGTACAGCACTGAGTGAGTTCTATTCTGCTGGACATGTCAGAGAAATATCAAACCAATGAGACCCCATCTGTTCTGTCAGGCAGATGTAAACTATATATGAACTAATTTTGAAGGAGAGTAAGCGAGTTATTCTTGGTGCTCTTATCACTTATCACTCAATCAATCCCACTGAACCAGTTTAATTGGTCATTACCACAATGTTGTTTGTAGGAGCTTGCTCTATGTAAACTGATTGTGGCATTTTCTTTGCACAACAGAGATGAGCTGAATGATCTTATTTTTTAGCGAAGTTTTTTATTGGATGACATTCATGGTGCCTGTTTCACCATGACCAATTTTGACTTTTCTCAAACAATCCCTGGTCTTCATCCCATTAGCATTGCAACTGGTTTTTGTTGGCACCCATCTCACAGAATTGTACAGCAGGACAGGTGAAGGTGTTCACTGCTGCCAGGACTTTGTGATATACATGACGGTCATGCCGTATTTAACTTACAGCTCCATGGCACTTCAGGCACTGCAAGCCAAAAACTGGCTTTCACACTTTATTGTTGTACAGTTGTTACACAGGACATGGACCAGGAAGAAAGCACACATGCTGCTTCATCAACAGGGATCTCAAGGTTCTGGTGAATGGTGTGGTTGAGAGGATGGTAAACTCTTTAAAGGAAGCACACAAGAAGGAGCAGCTTGTTTGGATGAAGACAGTGGCTTGGGTTCGCGTAGTGTCCCAGAGAATGCAATGCACAGCAGTGCCGAAAGAAGGTGAATGATCTTATGTGCCTGCTCGGGTATGTGTCACCATTTTCTCCCTACTACCTGAGATCCTCACAGGCCCCACTCATGTGAACTCTTCCATTTCACATTCCTCCATCCCAAGGCTTATGGACTGGAATTCTTGCTATTTAATGTAGTATGATCATTCATCTGCTTTTACCCACCTCATGCTTCCAAACTATTAATCCTTCCTACCTCTGCATTTCCTACTCACTCTCTGTTCCTGCATTACCATGGATAGCTCTTCCATCTACTTCTATTACACTCAATCCCTCCCTTTGTGACATTGCATGAGAAATGAATGTGACATTGGACAGCTGGTTGAAAGGGTGAAGACTGGTTGGGTCAGGCAGACATTAGGCTTATCTTCACATATAAGGAGAAACACTTGATTTAGCTAGAGACGAATAAAGCTACATGGAGATCCCCATGAGCAGCCTATGTATTGGTCATGATTGTGCTCCCATTAACAGTAATGCTAACTAATTTTTAACCTTTACAAACTAATTCCCTCCCTTCTCTTATGTGGAAACTAAGTGCTTTCAGTATCACTGGCTCATCTTCACAGCTGGTTGAGGAAGATGCACCCAGGTCTCTGGGACTCAGAGCACTGTCAGAGACCAGATACCTGTTCAGGCACAGGCAGAAGATGCCCTCATGGTCTTAGCCATTCTTGACTTCATCAGAAAGCACAGAGCATTCCAGAAACATCTGGCAGGTTTGTCAGAGGCAATCTGCAAAAAGGAAACATCAGAAGGAAGGAGGAGTCCACAAAGTTATCAGTGCTATGCTCGTTCTGGCATGCATGTGTCTGGCTATTTCCATGGCCAAGCTGGAGACCCAAGCCTAGCAAACCTAATGTTGGTTAGATATGTACTTATAGCTACATTGCTCTTAAACATAGGAGCTCAGCATGAATGGCAGGACAAGAGGGGACAAGGGAACATAACTTCATTCCAGTTGATCCTTCCTCCCAGGGAGATAGGGACGTGTCAGCAGGGACCCATAATGAGTAGCAGTTGCACACAGCAACACCAGAAGCTTGATCCCAGGATACTCCAGAGGTGCCCAATTCCTTCACCACATCTTGTCTATGATGAAGGGCTTATGCCCAAAACGTCAATTCTTCTGCTCCTTGGATGCTGCCTGACCTGCTGTGCTTTTCCAGTACCACACTCTTGACTCTGATCTCCAGCATCTGCAGTTCTCACGTTCTCCTGTCTATGATGACAAAGCCTGAAGAAGTCCAAGCTGAGGAGGGAAGCCTGCACCTGGGCAGGATACTCCCAGCAAACCTGGGGCCTCTAGGTCCAAACCACATCGGGGAAAGACCAGCGAAGTCTCTCAGTTCAGCAAGGGCTGTTACAGAGAAGCCTCTATTCACCCATGTTAAAATTGGGACTGCACTTAAAGTGAGGGTTAGGAAGTTATAAAAAAAAATTATCAAGGGCACATAGGTAATACATGATTGTAAAAAATGTTGCATTTTTGTAAATATACTCTCATAAATAAACTTGTATTTTTAAAATGACTGACCAAGTCACTGTTGCATCTGTAGAAGTTGCACCCATTTGAGAAATGAAAAGGCTCTTCAGATATCCCAAGGATGAGAGAAATCATAATGGTCCAGTGTTGCTCATTTCTCATAAGCAACAAACTCTTTGACTGCAGATAGCATCAGTCACCAGGATCCTTGAACTGTGTCATTGATGCCTGCAGTAAAGGGGTTGCCCATTAATGTAGACAACTCTGATGCTACCATCACACAGCAGGGATTGTGCTTGGGACTGCCCTACACACACATTGTTCCACACTCACACCAACCTTATGTGTGAGAGTTTGGAATAGTGATGATTCCATTCATTTTGTGATACAAAGTTTCAATCTATCAACCAGATTTTCAAGGGGAAGCCCAATGACTCAAAGCTGTGGTGTTTACAATGGGGCATTCACATGTCCACTCTCCCGTATGGTGCATTGGCTTGCTGAGAGAAGCTGTACAAAGTACATCCTACTGGATGTTCAAGCAGTTCATGGAAATTTAGCTATCTACGTGAACTCTCAAATATTGAAGGCCAACCATTGGTGGAAGGATGAGAAAGCAGGGCCATAGGATTACTCTTAAACTGCACAAAATTTAGATATCATCACTTTAATGCTATGTGATGCTGTCACTTTCTCCTTAATGGTGAGCAAGACTGGTAAAACATAGATACATTAAAGTGGGATCAGCTAAAGATACCAAGTATCCATTCTACAGATACAAATACAAGATTCAAGGACTGCAGAAATAACCAGGTCCATGTGTTCTTTGGATTAACTCGGTGCTACTTACCATATAACCAATATGTTGCACAATGAAAGGAAATCCAAACCCAGCTCATTAAACCTGCAAGTGCATTAAAATTAGGTTCAGCCTGGCTAATAATCCTCAATGATCCATTTGTTCCTGGATGTGCTGCCAGGTCAATAGCCTGACTCTTATTTCCATCCTCCTAAGATTGCTGGTGTTCCTCCATTTCATCTATATCAGGATATCCCCTTTTATTGTCTGTAGTTGTGAAGAGCACCGCATGCTACAATGATACAGCACACCCTTTCAGGAATATACTGCAAGGCTTTGCTTCATTAGTTCAGGTATCAAACCTCATCTTAAAGACATCTATGGTCTGGTCCACTATTTCTCTGGTGGATACAAGGACAGTATTGTACTTGTATTCTGAGGTCTGAAGGGCTTGTAAATGTGTTTTAGATTAGATTAGATTAGATTAGATTACATTACAGTGTAGAAACAGGCCCTTCGGCCCAACAAGTCCACACCGACCCGCCGAAGCGCAACCCACCCATACCCCTACATTTACCCCTTACCTAACACTACGGGCAATTTAGCATGGCCAATTCACCTGACCCTGCACATCTTTTGGACTGTGGGAGGAAACCGGAGCACCCGGAGGAAACCCACGCAGACACGGGGAGAACGTGCAAACTCCACACAGTCAGTCGCCTGAGGCGGGAATTGAACCTGGGTCTCAGGCGCTGTGAGGCAGCAGTGCTAACCACTGTGCCACCGTGCCGCCCATGTTGTGTTGTGTCCCATGTTTGGAGAGGGTAGCTCTTGTGTCTCAGCAGCCATCACAATATGGCGTAGCGACTTTGTGAGGCAGGAACTTTTGAGCTTAAGTATCATGGCTCCCAGAAAATACGGTGCACAGTTCCAAAATCGAGCACTGACAGTCACAGATATGGTGCACGTTGATGCAGTGGAAACCTTTTCTTTTAACAAACTCTTCAGGTTGATGACAGGGCACTCTCAAAGCAACATGTGTGCAGTTGATAGCACCCAGTACCTGGGGAATGCTAACGATTGTATAGAATCCCACTGTCTGCGTCTCCTCACTCTCCAACTTATTAGGCAAGGATATGAAGAGGTATGACCTGGAGAAAGTAACATTGGTGAGATTCCAGCTGTGGTTGTGGGTTGAGGATTGGGACTTGCTATCCAGGTGCCCAGATGTTTCTCGAAAATAAGCCCCACTGAGTTCAAGTCCTGCTCCAGGCTAAATCATTTGGTGACAATTGCCTGGGATATCCTTAGTCTGTGTTTTGATTGCCAGATCTACATGTAGGGTGTGTTCATTCTCTTCCACTTCCTTGGGTCTTCACCTGCTGCTTCTCTGTCTAGGAGCTGTGCAGTGGCTGCTGGGGTTTACTATTCTTGCTGGACTTTCTGAGGAAGTTGTAATTGCTCTATCTTTTGATGTTGTCTACAGCTGTGCAACAAGGCCACAAAGAGTGCACCAAATATGAGACCGCTGTGAGAAATGTGAGTATTTAATTTCTGGAGTGTGTTGGAAATACTACAATGAATCAGTAATGGTATTTGTGAGCCCACACATCACTCATCGTGAAGTGTTATACGAAGTGCTGAGAAATAGTGTGGCATCAGAAGCTTTGTAAAGAGGACTATGTCACACCTCTGTAATGATCTTCAAGCTATGTAACTTTATCCAGATGTATATTACAGAACAAATGTGTTTCTGCAACATTGGGTGAGTTAAATTCTCCATTATTCCACCATCGTAGTATCCCCTCTCAAAATAAAACCCCTCCATGCTGCAGAAACACTTTTGTTCTGTGGACAATTTCTTTGCATACTTACTGTTCAAGGTGCAGGAGGGAGGGCTTTTGATCCTTGGACACTGGGACTGACTTCGGATGAGGCGGCACCTTTTCAGATGGATTGCGTCTGAAAAGAGTTTGGACTGTGTTCCTTGCAGGGCAATTTGCTTGTGCTGTTTGAAGGGATTTCAACAAATTTGGCAGAGGTGTGGGAGGTAAAACAGCAGTACTTGTCCAGAGGATGCACTGTTGGACCTAGTTCTGGGAAATGTATTGGACCAATTAGATCAAGTAGCAGTGGTGGGGACATAGAGATGACAATGACCATTATATCATAAGTTTTAGGATGAGAATAGAAAAGAAAACAAAAGTATGAACAAATGTTCCAAAGTACGAGCAAAGAATTAATGGAGAGTTGACTTCAATGAGGCAAGAAAGCAGCTGGGCCAAGTAGGCTGGAATGAAAAGTTAGCAGAGAAATATGCAGCTGAACAATGGACTACCACATTTAAGATATATTCCCGCAAAAAGGAAAAGGTGGACAAAAAAAATCCAGAATTCCTTGGATGAGAAATGAATGAGAAATTAAAATAAAATGTGTCTATGACTGGTATCAGATAGAAAGTACAATTGAGAACTAAAAGGAATGTAAATGGTTCAAGGGGCAGATAATAAAACATATCAGAGAAATAAAGAGAAATTATGAGTAAAGATGCTTAGCAACACAATGAGGAATCCCAAAGTCTTCTTCAGGCCAATCAATTGTAAAAGAGTGGTGAAAGGAATGTTGGGTCTGATTAAGGACTGAAAAAAGAACTTACACATGGAGACAAGAGATATAGTTGAGGCATCTTCTTTTACTAAGAAACTAGATATATATGCTGGCCATGGTGACAGAGGAAGTAACTCTGTCACAAGAATCTGTTACTAAAGGGTTCAAAATTGAAAAGGAGGAAATGTTGGGCAGGCTATCAATTCTTAAAGTTGACAAAGGAATGGGGCATAGATGAGATATATCTAAGGATGTTTAAAAAATCTGATGTCAACCTATCCTGAAGCTACCAAACAGACTACTTGTATGACAAACAGCATAAGCAGAAAGTGATAGACAGGGTAAAGCAAACCCACAACCAATGGATCGGATCTAAACTCTGCAGTCATGTCACATCCAGTGGTGAATGATGGTGGATAATTAAACAACTCAAGAGAGGAGAACAAGGCCCTACAAGTACCACCATCCTCAATGAGGGAAGAGCCCAATGCTTCAGTGCAAAAGACAAGCCTGGAGCATATGCAACAATCTCAGCCAGAAGTGCTAATGGATGATCCATCTCTGCTTCCTCATTTGATCCCAGAATCACAATTGTCTGCCTGCAACTAATTTGAGTCATTTCACATGGGGGTGGGGGTGCGAAGAGGGCTGAGAGATAAATGGGAATCCTCAGTAAAGGCCTCAGCTTCATCCCACTACGCTCTCGGATCATGAAATCAACACGTCACGACATTGAATTTTCCTTCCGCTCCCTCTGCCTCCATGCTTACTTTATCCATCAGGACCCCCACCTACACTCTGGGGACACCTTCGCCCACCCCCAACATATTTCATCCACTTGGACACCCCCTGCTGGTCTGTCACCCATCCTCGGCTCTTCATATCCAACTGCCGCCGTGACATTGACCACCCCAACCTGTCCATCCCTCTTACCCACTCCAACCTCTCACCCTCACAATGTGCAGCTCTCCATTCCCTCAACTCCAACCCCAACCTCACCATCAAAATAGCGGACAAGGGGGGGAGGAGGTACAGTGGTAGTTTGATGCACCGACTGCTGAAGCCTCGCACCAACTCACGGATATCTCCTCCGACTGTCCCCTCGGCCATGACTTCACCTCCCATCACCAAACTATTATCTCCCAGAGCATCCACAACCTCATCACCTCAAGCGATCTCCCATCCACAGTCTCCAAACTCATAATCCAGGAACCCCGCACCGCCGGGTTCTACCTCTTGCCCAAAATGAGTGCCCCAGTTGACCCATCATCTCTGACTGTTCCTGCCCCACCAAACTTATCTCCGCATACCTTGACACTGTCCTGTCCCCCTTGGTCCAGGATCTCCCCACGTGCATTTGGAACATCAGCCACGCCCTCCACCTCCTCCATGACGTTTGTTTCCCTGGCCCCCAATGCCTCATCTTCACTACGGACATCTAGTCCCTGTACACATCTATTCGCCATGACGAATGCCTCCAAGTCCTCCGTTTCTTCCTCTCCTGCCGACCCACCAACACACACACTTGATTGGCTGATCTGGTCCTCACCCTCAACAATTTGTCCTTCGAATCCTCCCATTTCCTTCCGACCAAAGGGTTAGCCATGGGCACCTGCATGGGCCCCAGCTATGCCTGTCTCTTTGTCAGGCACATGGAACAGTCCATCGTCTGCAGCTACACCATCATCATCCCCCACCTTTTCCTCCGCTACATCGATGACTGTATCGGTGCCATCTTGTGTTCCAACAAAGAAGTTAAACAGTTCATCAACTTCATGAACACCTACCACCCTGATCTCAAGTTCACCTGGACCATCTCAGACACCACCCTCCCCTTCCTGGACCTTTCCATCTCCATTTCCCGTGACTGACTCAACATGGACATCTACTTCAAAACCACCAATTCCCACAGCTGCCTGGAGTACACCTCCTCCCACACCCCCCACCCCCACCATAAGAATGCTATCCCTTATTCCCAATTCCTCTGTCTCTGCCGCATCTACTCCAAGGAGGACCAATTCCATTCCAGGACATCCCAGATGGCCTCCTATTTCAAGGAGGAGAAAGTGAGGACTGCAAATGCTGGAGACCAGTGTTGAAAAATGTGATGCTGGAAAAACACAGCAGGCCAGGCAGCATCCGAGGAGCAGGAGAGTCGACGTTTCGGGCATAAGCCCTTTTTCCTAAAGAAGGGCTTATGCCTGAAATGTCGATTCTCCTGCTCCTCAGATGCTGTCTGGCCTGCTGTGTTTTTCCAGCATCACATTTTTCACCTCCTATTTCAAGGACCACAATTTCCCCTGCCACATGGTCCACAATGCTTTCCAGTGCTTCTCCTCCACTTGCTGCATCTCCACCCTTGAACCCCACCCCTCCAATTGCAACCCTCCTGGATTGAATCCTCCTGGTCCTCACCTTCCATCCCACCAGCCTCCAGATACAATGCATCATTGTCCACCATTTCTGCCGTCTACAGTCAGACCCACCACCAGAGATATATTTCCCTCCTATTTATCTCAGCATTCTACAGAGACCATTCCCTCTGCGCTCCCTCATTAGGTCCCTGCCACCCCCACCCCTCCAAAAACACACCCTCCACTCCCAGCACGTTCCCTTGGCACCACAAAAGGTGTAAAACCTGTGCCCATACCTCCCCCCTCACTTCAACCCAAGGCCCCAAAGGATCCTTCCACATCCGGCAGAGATTTTCCTGCACCTCCAAACACCTTATCTATTGTGTCCGCTGCTCTTGGTGTGGTCTCCTCTACATTGGGGATACAGAATGCCAATTTGCGGAGTGTTTCAGAGAACGTCGCTGGGACACGTGCACCAAACAACCCCACTGCCCTGAGGCTGATCCCGTTAACTCCCCCTTTCACTCTGGCAAGGATAAGCAAGTTTTGGGCCTCCTCCACCACCAAATTCTTGTCCACCTGATGCCTGGAGGAAGAACACATCATCTTCCTCCTTGGGACCCTCCAACCACATGGAATCAATGTCAATTTTGCCAGTTTCTTCATCTCCATTCTTCCACTTTATTCCAGATCCAACCATCCAACTTGGCAATGCGCTCTTGAACTGTCTTACCTGTCCATCTTCCTTCCCACCTATTCACTCCACTTACCACTCCAACCTATTACCATCACCCCCCACTTTCATCCACCTATCACATTCCTAGCTAACATCCCCACAGCCCCAACCCCTCCCATTTATCTGTCAGTCCCTTGCATCCCCCGCCCCCCCAAATTCCTGACAAAATCTTCAAAACATCAACTCTCCTGCTCCTTGGTTGCTGCCTGGCAGTCTGTGTTTTTCCAGCACCACACTTTTTGACTCTCACCAGTAGCAGTCATATCTAGCACAAAGGAAGTTGGTGTTGCATATGGTTATGAGTGTTCAATCACCTTAGCTCCAGGGAATAACTGCAGGAGATCCTCCTTGTCTCAACCATCTTCAGCTCCTTCATCAATGACCTTTCCTCCATCAGAAGATCATAAGTGGGGATATTGACACATGTCTAGCACCGTTCATAGAACAGTACAGGCCCTTCAGCTCTCAATGACCTTTTATCCTATTCTAAGATTAATCTAACCTACGTACCCTCCATTTTACTATCATTCATGCGCCTATGCAAGTCACTTAAATGTCCATAATGTCTCTGACTGTACTACCACTGCTGGCAGTGCATTCCATGCACCCACCACTCTCTGTGTAAAGAACCTACCTCTGACATCTCCCCTAAACCTACCTCCAAATGCCTTAAAATTATGCCTCCTCATGATAGTCATTTCCACCATGGGAAAAAGTATCTGGGCTATCCACTCTATCTATGCCTCTCATCATGTGTACACCTCTATCAAGTCACTTCTCAACTTTCTTTGCTCTAATGAGAAAAGCCTTAGCTCCTTCAACCTTTTTTCATAAAACATGCCCTCCAGTCCAGGCAGCATCCTGGTAAATTTCCTCTGCACCATCTCTCAAGCTTCCACATCTTTTCTATAAGGAGATGACCAGAAATGAACACAATATTCCAAATTTGGTCTAACTAGAGCTCTATAGAGCTGCAGCATAACCTCGCAGCTCTTAAATTCAATCCCCCTGCTAATGAAAGCCAACGCACTATATACCTTCTTAACAACCCTACCAACTTGGGTGGCAACTATGAGGGAACTATGGACATGGACCCCAAGATCCCTCTGTTCCTACACACTGTCAGGAATCCTGTCTTTAACCCTGTACTCTGCATTCAAATTTAATATTTCAAAGTAAATCACTTCACACTTTTTTGGGTTGAACTCCATCTGTCACTTCTCAGCCCAGTTCTGCATCCTGTCAATGTCCTGTTGCAATCTACAATAGCCCTCCAAACTATCCGCAACTCCACTAACCTTCATGTCATTGGCAAACTTACTAATCCATCTTTCTACTTCCTCATCCAAGTCATTTATAAAAATCACAAAGAGCAGGGGTCCCAGAACCAATCCCAGTGGAACACCACTGGTCACCATACTTTCCATCTACCACCACCATCTCTGTTTTCTATATGCCAGCCAATTCTGTATCCAGACAGCCAAATTTCCCCGTATCCCATACCTCATTACCTTCTGAATAAGCCTACCATGAGGAACCTTATCAAACGCCTTGCTAGTATCCATATACACAACATTCACTGCTCTACCTTCATCAAAATTTTTTTGTTACATCCTCAAAGAGTTCAATAAGGCCTCTGAGGCATGACCTGCCCCTCACAAAGCCATGCTAACTATCTCTAATCAAACTATGCTTTTCCAAATAATCATAAATTCTGTTTCGCAGAATCCTCTCCAATAATTTGCCCACCACTGACATAAGACAGACTGGCCTGTAATTCCTAGGGTTATCCCTGTTCCCTTTCCTGAACAAGGGAATAACATTTGCCACTCTCCAATCATCTGATACTACTCCAGTGGACAGTCAGGACTCAAAGATCAGCACCAAAGATGCAGCAATCTCTCCCCTCACTTCCCATTCTAACCTTGGGTATATCCTGTCTGGCCCGGGGCACTTGATCTATGTTTTTTCAAAATTTCCAGCGCATCCTCCTTCTTAACATCAACCTGTTAGAAAATATCAGCCTGTTTCTCAGCTCTCCTCACAAACAATAAGTTCCCTCTCATTCATGAATACTGAAGCAAGGTATTCATTAAGGGCCTCCACTACCTTCTCTGACTCCAGGAACAAGTTCCGTCCACTATCCTTGATTGGCCCTACCCTTACTATGGCTATCCTCTTGTTCCTCACATAAGCGAACAACACCTCGGGGTTTTCCTTAATCCTAACCGCTAAGGCTTTTTCATGCCACTTCCAGCTCTCCTAAGTCCATTTTTCAGTTCCTTCTGGGCTACCTTGTAACCGTCTAGAACACTTTCTGATCATTGATTCCTCAACCTTAAGTAATCTTCCTTTGTCCTCCTGACTAGATGTTTCACATCACTTGTTATCCAAGGTTCCTTCACCCTACCATCCCTTCCTTGCCTCAGTGGGACAAAGCTATTCAGCACTCTCAGCAAGTGCTCCCTAAGCAACCTCCATCTTTCTGTTGTGCATTTCCCTGAAAATATCTGTCCCAATTTCTGCTCCACAGTTCCTGCCTAATAGCATTGTAATTCCCCACCCCAACTGAATACTTTCCCATACTGTCTGCTACTATCCCTCTCCATGTCCATAGTAAAGGTCAGGGAGTTGTGATCACTATCACCAAAATGTCTTCCACCGAGAGATCTGACACCTGACCTGGTTCATTGCTAAGTACCAAAACCAATATGCCCTCCCGTCTAGTCGGCCTATCTACATCTTGAGTTCACAATTACTCAGTTGCTCAAGTAGTCCAGATCAAAATGCAGCAGGATCTGATGATATCTGGGCTTGGGATGACAAATGGCAAGTAACATTTATGATACACAAGTGCCAGGCAATAGACATTTCCAGCAAGAGAGAATTTAACCATTGCTCCTTGACATTCAGTGGCATTAAAATCACTGAATCCCCCATGACCAACATTTAGATTTTAGATTAGATTTTAGATTAGATTACAGTGTGGAAACAGGCCCTTCGGCCCAACAAGTCCACACCGACCCGCCGAAGCGAAACCCACCCATACCCCTACATTTACCCCTTACCTAACACTATGGGCAATTTAGTATGGCCAATTCACCTGACCCTGCACATCTTTGGACTGTGGGAGGAAACCGGAGCACCCGGAGGAAACCCACGCAGACACGGGGAGAACGTGCAAACTCCACACAGTCAGTCGCCTGAGGCGGGAATTGAACCCGGGTCTCTGGCGCTGTGAGGCAGCAGTGCTAACCACTGTGCCACCGTGCCGCCCACTGGTTACCATTGACTAGAAACTGAATTGGGCTTGCCGTATAAATAGAATGACTACTAGGAATCCTGCAGCAAGTAGCTCACATCTTGACTCCTGAAAGCCCATCCACCATCCACAAGGTACAAGCCAGAAGTTTGATGGAATAATCCATCTTGGTCCGCAACAAAATTCTGGAAGCTTGAAACCATCCAGGACAAAACAGTCCACTTAATTGGAATTCACTCTCTATACCAAAGCATCATAGTAGCAGCATGTACTGTCTAGAAGATGCAAAGCAGCAATTCATCAATGCTCTTTAGATAGCACCTTCCAAGCCCACTACTCCTACATTTAGACAGACAAGCAGATGATAACTTGTGACTTCCCTGCAAGACCCTTATTTTAATTAATACATATTTTGGACTTTGGTGTGGAGTAGAAAATTCAAAAATTTGAAATAATACAAAACTTGAACACATGGGAAACATAGAAACATAGAAACTGGGAGCAGGAATATGTCGTGCAGGCCTTCAGGCCTGCTCCACTGTTCAATATGATCATATTTGATCATCCAAGTCAGTACACTGTTCCCACTTTCTCCTGATACCTTTTGATCCCTTTAGCCCTAAGAACTATATTTAACTCCTGTAAACAAACAATGCTAAGGACTCAATTTCTTTCTGTGGCAGTGAATTCCACAAGCTAATCACTGTCTGGGTGAAGACATTTCCCCTCACCTCAGTCTTAAATAGCTCACTCTGTATCCTTAGATTGTAACTCCTGGTTCTGGGCTCCCTGGTCATCAGGAACACCCTTCTTGCCTGTACTCTGTTTTGTCCTGTTAGAAATTTTATTAGTTTCTGTGAGGTACCTTACTCATTCTTCTAAATTCCAGTGATTTAAAAAATGTATTCACAGGATGAGGGTGTTGCTGGCTAAGCCAGCATTTATTGCACATCCCTAATTGCTCAAACAGCAGTTTAAGAATCAACCACATTGCTGAAGGTCTGGAGTCACATGTAGGCCAAACCAAGTAAGGATAGCAGTTTCCTTCCCTAAATAACATTAGTGAACCAATCGTTTATTCTAAAATCAACAATGGATTTGTGGTCGTCATTGGCCTTTTAATTCGAGACTTTTATTGAAGTCAAATCCACCATTTGCTGTATTGGAATTTGAACGCAGGTCCCCAAGACATTCCATGGATTTTTGGATTAATAATACCACTAGACCCTTATTCATTAGTCTCTGGTTTAGAAAGCTAGGATTTGATATTATTCTTCTGATCAGGGGAAACACTCATTGCTTTAAAAAAGTTTAGTTTCATTTTAGCCTACCTTTTTGAATCTTTGGTAACATGTAAGGGAAAAAAATCATAATCTGTCTTTGCCTTGATACCAGGACTGCGATAGTCCATGCAAAATAACAAAAGCATGAGTGGATAACTTCCAAATAAAGAGTGAGGGTGGGGGTGGGGGTGGGGGTGGTGAATAACTGCTACAATTTGAAACAGCTCAAAAACTATTCATTGTATTCAGTCCAAAGTTTTACGACTTTCTGATGTTGTGAAATGCTGAACTTTGAGAAACAATTATATTTCAAAATTTATATTTATGCAAAATAAAACATACAGTTCCGAAAAGGGATGGTGTATTTCTGGTGAACCCATAACTCAGAGACATATCCATATGATTTTAGGCTGTCATGGCATAGACATTCAAATAGAAACTTATTTAGGTATTGAGAGATAGTTTTAGTTCCATTCACAGAACTGTTGCTGTGGAGATGCAGGAGATGCAGGACGATGAAGGATTGTTACTCTCCCAGAAAAGTCTTTGCTGTTCTGTAAGAAATGATGGAGAAGAGAAGTTAAATGCTCTATGAGGAAAACAGTTCTACCAGAGCCACCTAAATTCTTCAAGTGGCCATGGAAATCATTCCATCTGGATTGTCAGGACTGTCATAACCTGAGGAGTAAGGTTTTGTTGAAGTCAGCCTTGCTCATTATAATGAACCTGGAAAACTCAGGCAGAGCGGAACAATTATCAAAGGATACTAGATGATTTGGTGGAATGGTAAAGAGGGGTGAAGCCCTGCTGGAAAACTGGGTGTGATTTGGAGACTGTACCTTTAATGCTAGGTGTCAAAAGGTACAAAGTAAGGCATATTTTTATTGTATAAATTAGTAAATGACAAACATAGCTGAAAAATGTGTTGCTGGAAAAGCGCAGCAGGTCAGGCAGCATCAAAGGAGCAGGAGAATCGACGTTTCGGGCATAAGCCCTTCTTATGCCCGAAACGTCGATTCTCCTGCTCCTTTGATGCTGCCTGACCTGCTGCGCTTTTCCAGCAACACATTTTTCAGCTCTGATCTCCAGCATCTGCAGTCCTCACTTTCTCCTAAATGACAAACATAGCCTTCTTGATTTGGATTGATGTATCAGTTGCTGTTAATTATTCTTAGATTTACGTAGTTTAATTGTCTAGTAAAAGTCTTAAAAATTGAAACCTTGTCCTTTGGTTATTACCTCAATGATCATTTTGGAGATGCAATTTTTCAAAAAATGTTATCAGTCCCTATAAGAATCATAACACTTTGCAATTCTTTCTTGTTTATCTCTTATTCTATATGATTAATAATCACCAAAGAACCTTTCTGGATGTCCAAATATGTATTACATTGATGCAATCAGTTTATAAATGCTGCACTTTCCTATTTTTATGATGGGGGTAAGGACAAGTTTAGAACAACTTTGACTAGTACATTTATTTCAAGATATTAGATTCTGGTTTGTTCATCAGATGATTAGGAGTCTGAATCCCAGAGCACTCTGTCTGAATCTTGCTGCCATAACTGAGCCAGATTTGTCAGTACTTAGTGCTGCTGTTATATGAGATGTTCTGACAGCAAAGTGTTCCACCTCAAGGACAGAAAGCAATAGCACTTCATCTTCTTTTACTTGAATCGTCTTCCACTGGTTCAGCATGGGGTGATGTTGATGGTTGTCATAGAAATGTCTGCTTGGTATAGTTTCTCACCATCCCACTTGAAGAAGACCACATATAAATGAGGGGCCTTAGGGTATAGAATGACTGCAAGATGTGAGGGAAACAAATCAAACCTATTTCATTGCCGATAGTGACTAATGCTGTAGATTAAAAGGAGTCGCCATGGTCTTTCTCAAAATTGAATGGAAGTCTGAAACTCATTCAGAGTGATGATGACATTCTATTTATTTTATGTGTGCATGGCTCCTGCTAGAAATTTATGTGCATTGTTAAAGTTGATTCCGCCAAAAGTTAATTGTTACTTCACATATGGAAGTAATCATCTTGGATTTTCACTGAAATTAACTATATGATCTTATGGCCAATGAAGTTACTGATAATGCATACAGAGTAAATAAAAAAGAATTACATATGTACTAAGATATGAGTCATGGCAGATATTTCTTCAAGGATGTCAATCATTGTTTTGTAAAATATTTCAAATATTGTTGAATAAATGTTTTCTCACCTATTTTCCAATTCTCCCTAAAAGACATATTCTGAAATTTAGCAATTTTAATAGATTAAATATCTTTAGGCTCTGGTGTAATATCATTTTCCCCGAGGCCTAAGTGCTAAATTGGGATTTTTAGCATCAGCAACCCACTTAATTTCTGCAAACTACATTTATGTCTGATGTTAATAATGTCAGTACATCTAAACCAAGTTTTATTACCTTAATGTAACAGCATAATACATGACACTTCCATGAGAAATCAAGAGAATCAATGGTTATAGGGAAAAAGCAAAAAAGTGGAATTGAGGGATATCGGATCAGCTAAGATCTCATTGAATGAGGGAATAGATGCAGTGGGTTGAATGGAATCCTCCTGCTCCTATGTCTTATGATCTTATAGTCTTAAAAACAAGCTACAGTTTTTACAGGTAAGGTCCCTCAATGTGTTGTGGTTCCAAATGGAACACACCAATTCATTAAGCCCCTGGGTTATGAGAGATGGAGTAGCTTTCTTTAATTATTCACCCACCAACTTGGCTGTTCACTGAATGCTTAATTTAAAAAAAAATCTTTTCCCTTGTGGAAAGGATATAGGAGCAGAATTTAGGCCATTTAACTTTCATGGAATAGAATCCCTACAGTGTGGAAACAGGCCCATTGGCCCAACAAGGCCACACCAACCTTCCAAAGACTAACTCACCCAGATGCATTCCTCCACACTATTATCTTATATTTACCCTTGACTAATGTACCTAACCTACACATTCCTGAACATTGTGGACAATTTAGCATGTCCAATTCACCTAACTTGCACATGTTTGACTGTGGGAGGAAACTCAAGCAGACACAGAGAGAAAATGCAAACTCCATACAGACAGTCACCCGAGGCTGAAATCGAACCCAGGTCCCTGGCGCTGTGAAGCAGCAGTGCTAACCACAGAGCCATCATGCCACCCATCAAGTCTGCTCTGCCATTTGATCATGGCTAATATGCTCCACACACCCATTTTCCTGCCTTCTCTCCATAACTTCAAGCCATTATCAATTAAATATCTGTTTAACTCCTCCTTAAATTTACTCACTATCCGAGCATCCACCACATTTTGGGGTAGCGAATTCCACAGATTCACAACCCTTTGGGAGAAGTAATTTCTCCTCAACTCTTTTTTAAACTTGTTACACCTTATCCTAAGTTTATGACCTCTCATCCTAGAATGTTCCACAAGAGGTAGCATCTATTTCATGTCAGTTTTATCCATACAGTTTATCATCTTGATTACCTCAATTTGATTTCCCCTCATTCTTCCAAATTCCAGACAGTATAGTCCTAAACTGCTCAATCTCTCTTCATATGACAAACACTTTCTCTCTGGAATCAATTTAGTGAATCCCCTCTGAACTGCCTCCAATGCCATTACAAATTTTCTCAAATAAGAGGACCAAAACTGTGCATGATACTCTACGTGCGGTCTCACCAATGCCTTGTATAATTGCAATAATACTTCCTTACCTTTATATTCTATTCCTTTAGCTATAAAAGCCAACATTCCATTCACTTTCTTTATTACCTGCTGTACTTGCATGCTAACTCTCTGTGACTCACGAAGTAATGCACCTAGATTTCTCTGCACCAAAGTATCCCGAAATCTCTCTTCATTAAAATAAACCTATATTTTAAAAGGAGTCAATTTAAACAGACTTTCTTGAAGTAAATAAAAGTGTGGTTTTATTATTTGCTAAACACAAAAGATAAAAACACACCACAAACAAAATAGAAATAAGAGATAAGTCTAAAAAGATAAAATTAAAATAATACATATCGGTCTCTGAATTGGTGATAAAGACCAGTGCCAACGATGTTGTGGATGTTATTAGATAAGCCCTGAAGAAGGGCTTATGCCTGAAACGTCAATTCTCCTGTTCCTTGGATGCTGCCTGACCTGCTGCGCTTTTCCAGCAACACATTTTCAGCTCTGATCTCCAGCATCTGCAGTCCTCACTTTCTCTTCGATGTTATTAGATAGCACCAGTACCTTTGACATTGACAGTTGCGCTGCCAATCTCAAGATTCTTGGTTTTGTATGTTGATTGCAATTCTTCTGTCCTGATTCCTGCTGAACTGGCTGGCAGCACTCAGAGGGAGAAATAATTTATCCTTTTGTTTTACCTGCAGTATAGGAATTTTGAAAATGGCTGTTCTCTAAGTTGTGGATTTTACATAGCACTTTGTCAGACAGTCACTAAATTTCGCTTTGCAGTTTTCATTCCCTGTTATAGTCCTCTTACAAAAAAAAATGCATTTTTGAATTACAAATAACAAAACAGGCCTATACTTCTCATTAAACACAAAGCTGTGTAAATTCCTATCAATCTAAGGGAGAAATTGGCATATTTATGCGGTTCCTATTTTCTTCACACATAATCTGAAATACATTATGTTTGACTGTCATATGTATTTAGAATGCTTAAGAATTTTGCACAAATTGTAGCCTATACTGTAGCAGATTAAATTCTTAAGTTAGCATACCCAAACAAATAGCAATGGCTGCGAAGATGGGTTACTGGACTTAAACATGAACTGTTTTCTCACCACAACACTGTTAGACCCGTTCAGTTTTTCCAACAACTTCTCTTTTAGTCATATAAATAGAACGTTTAGGTGGTTAGAAGAAAACTTAATTTGAACTCCATTAGGAAGGCATGGAGACATTTTCTGAGATGTTTTCTCTAAAAAGGTAATGTTTTGTTAACAATTTATGAGAGGCTACATTGCATTTGCCATATATGAGGAAACCGTTTGATAGGACAAATAGTCAGTTTTAATTCATGCATACTCAAGTTTTTCTGGTAAATTTTCAAAGCTGTACTCTAAAAAAGGAATTGATTGATTGAATTTGTGTTCTGAAAGATTGGGTGACAACACTTCAGAGGAAAGGATTTGGATTTTCTTTCTGTAGATGCACATGTAACCTTATCCCAAATTCTGAAGTCGGCATTTTTTGTGGAAATGGGAGATATTGGTGCTCTTGCTGCCATATATTTGGAACTACTATGCCTGCTAAAATTATTTAAATCTTTATAAAAGCATTAAATTTGAATTTGCTTCTTTTCCAATAGGAAATAATTGCTTTGCAATTGTTTTCAGTGTGGAAAGTGGCTTTTGAAAGGAAATCATTTCCTGCTTCCAAAGGAGAATGAGCCAAAAATATCCTAGAATCTGATGTTTCATTAAACTCAGCTGCTGTATCAGTTGTTAGGCTGGGATCAGATGTTTTCAGATTCTAAATTGGTATGCACAACACATTGGGCAAATCTTGGGCATTTGAATGAAATAAGAAGCTGGTAAATGGCCATGCAAATTCATATTAGTGGTTAAACTCCCATTATTGGAGGATAGATTAAAAATTTGACAGACTTCTAGGTATTTCCATGGCATGATTCTCACCTGAGGTCAGGGAAACCATATTCATTTCCAAAATTATCTGGATGCCAATTTGTTTGCGAGGCCCAGGTCACGAGTTGTAAAAGGAAGTCCAACTGCCGAAATATTCAGACCCATCTCCTTGCCAAGTTGCAGGCCTTGCCTGAGACAGGTATCAATGGCTCTCACACAAGGCCCCAGCAGAAACTGCTCATGGCTTTTCTTCTGAGTTGAGGCACAGAGATAAATTCTCTGGTCCTTTATGATCTGGATGGCAAGTGAAAAGGTAGGCAAAATGGTAAAGAAAAACCTTGAAAGTGGGTTTGGATGTCTTGCCATTATTTTGCCATTTAACACTAGCAGGATAGTTGGCAGCTTGGGTGGCTGCTCGAAGGCCCATTGAACCACTGAAGTCAATAATAAGGGCTAATTTCTACTGACATGAATATTTTACCTGCATTGAGAGGGCCTGCTACATCATGGGGAAACCACTGAGTGAAATACAACTGCCGCCTCGTGGGTATTTAAACCTCATCTTTACTGACAAAATTCAGCTGCTGGGTCTTGCTGGCCTCCTGCATGCCATACATTGCATTGCAAGTTGTGCCCCTCAAAAATGTTGGAGATTGGGAATAGGCCTTTGGGGAGGAGGGGGAGGGGAGCATTGCCAGGGAAGGTATGTTAGATTATGTGATCAACATCAGTCCTTTCTCTGTTATTTGTACAAAATGTGCCAATCCAGATTGTACCGTTCTGCAGTTCCATTGAATGTTCTACAATCCAAAAGAAGGATAACAAGCCTGCTCTTTTGGATCATAGCCCAAATTCCACTCATCAATCGGGATAATTTTGCCTTATTTTGTACCCTGAAAATTAAGGTGTTCAGTGGTTATTCTTTTACTGTAATCTCAGTATCATTCAGGACATTCAAGGGGGCATTGGATGATTATTTATTTAGAAATTGTGTACAGGGATATGGGGAATGGCAGAAAATTGGCACTGGGTAATCGAACCAGTCCAGGCACAAGAGACCAAATGGCTTCCTTCTGCGCTGTAACAATTCTGTAATTCTGTGAAGAATAGTTTCAATTCACAATGTATTAAATTCATTACAACTTTCAGATATGGACAACAAATCTCTTCTGCACCAATTCAATCTAACGGCACAGGAACTTTTTTTTTGTTTGTTTTCTTCAGTTTGAACTTTATTTCACCTATTTTCTTTTACTAAGTAATTGCGATCACAATTCTTTATACTCTTTGGCAGACTTATGAGAAAAATTGGCATTTGACAGCAGTGCAATCTGACAGTTAACATTTGCGGAAAGTTATTAAGCATGTCTATGACGTCATTAAATCAAGTTTATCAAGAAACTGTTTGCAGTTAATGAGAGGGAAATTTTATGTCATATAATGGAAAACAGATATTTCCTCTTAAAAGAAATACAGACACCAGCATGGCTGTTTTCGTACTGCATATATTATATAAATTAGGAAAGCAGTTGGAGCCTACAGCTAGTCTTAGTGCCAAATTTACAGGAAAATGTCACTGAGTGAACATGGCCTTCAGTAATGCAGACATTCTCAACTTTAGTTGTGGATTCAGTAATGTGCAGCGCAATTACTGATGCTATGACTACCACCTCATTGGTGTTTGCATAAATGCCTACATTGCAACAACAACTTATGTTTATGTAGCCCCTTTAAAGTAGCGAAACAACCCCAAGGTCCTTCATAGAATCATTAAGAAAGGTGTGATATGAAGCCATGAAAGGAGCTGTTAGGCCTAATGGCCAAACTTTTGGTGAAAGAGATAATGCTTTAAAGGCGAAAAGCAGAGAGGAAAAGTGTGGGGCCGAGGAAACTGAAGGCAAGGCCATCACTGGTGGACCAAATATAATTGGGAATGCAGAAAAGACCAAAATTATAGGAGGGTGGGTATCACAGAGTTTTGTGGGGGTTAGAGAACATTAAATAAATATGGAGGGGTGGACCAATAAGGGTGTTTTATACAAGAATGAGAATTTGAAAATCAAGATATTGCTTGATTGGAAACATATTTAGGTGAGCCAGGTAGGATCCATACAGTTATAATGATTTCCAGTAGTTTAAGCAGAGGCTTACCAAAATCAACAGCATGTAAGGAACAATCTTGTGGAGGCTCAAGGCCCACATGATGTTAGTGTCATTTTTCATTTGCATGATGCCAGCAAGTGCAGAAACCTGTGATAGAATTTGCTGGTGAAACAGAATTAACTTTTGTACCATTATGTAACCATTTGATGCCATAGACATATCCTGAGAGTCAGGGTAAATGATCAGGAGGAATCGGGATAAAGGCTTGTAATTGTGACAGGGTGACTGAGAGAGGGAGGGAAGTGATCAGAAGGCAGGGACCAGACCAAGTTGGGATGGGCAGTGGCCTCTGGCACAGCAGTGGGGTTTGGGGGAGCACATTCAATTTTTTTTAAAATGCGGGTCTTTTTGGTGATGGCCTCTACAGATCCTTAAAGCTCAATTGGTTCGATCATATGCAAATCATATTTTACTTAAAGCAGTCTACTGCATGTTCTGGGCTGCTAAGTTTGAATTGAGGACCTCATGCAGATGTTTGGTTCTATATTTGAATGAACTAACAGATTAATAAGGTTTGGCAACTTAATTCAGCTCTTTCTTGTTGCATCAATATTGCAGGTGGTAAACCTCCGATGTAATTTGTTTCAATTCATTTTGGGATATGGGCATTGCTGATTGACCAACATTTATTGGTTGTGCATGGTTGCCCTTGAGAGGGTGATGGTGAGTTACTTTCTTGAACCTCTGCAGTCCACATGCTATGGGTTAACCCATAATGTCCTTAGGGAAGGAATTCCAAGATTTCAACCTAGCAACAGTGAGGGAACAGTCATATATTTCTAAGTCAGCATGGTAAGTGGCTTGGAGGGAAGCTTGCAGGGGTGATGATCCCATGTATCTGCTGCCCCTCTCCTTCCAGGTGGAAGTGGTCGTGGGTGTGTAAAGTGCAGTCTCAGGATCTTTTGTGAATATCTGCAGTACATATGTGCTAAACAACATATAAAACAGTAATTGCTGCTCCTGGAATTTGAGGAAATCACCTCCAACATCTAAAAAATACTAGAATTTTTTCCCATCCTCCATCTTGGATTACCCAGAAATCCATGGCTTTGTGCGTGGGAAATCATGTCTCACAAACTTGATTGAGTTTTTTGAAGAAGTAACAAAGAGGATTGATGAGGGCAGAGCAGTAGATGTGATCTATATGGACTTCAGTAAGGCGTTCGACAAGGTTCCCCATGGGAGACTGATTAGCAAGGTTAGATCTCATGGAATACAGGGAGAACTAGCCATTTGGAAACAGAACTGGCTCAAAGGTAGAAGACAGAGGATGGTGGTGGAGGGTTGTTTTTCAGACTGGAGGCCTGTGACCAGTG
>NC_057713.1:61125601-61184004 GCF_004010195.1 Chiloscyllium plagiosum
CGACTAGATTGGGTTGGGATATCTGGTCAGCATGGACGGGTTGGACCGAAGGGTCTGTTTCCATGCTGTACATCTCTATGACTCTATATTGCTGCCCCTGTCGGTGGTGGAGGGAGTGGATGTTTGTCCGTTATTGTAGATGCCATTCAAGTGGGCTGCTTTGTTCTGCACAGTGTTAAATTTCTTGAGTGTTGGAGCTCCACCAATCCAGGCAAGTGGGGAGTATTCAATCCCACTCCTGACTTATGCCTTGTATATGATAGACATGTTTTGGGAAGACAGGAGATGGGTTACTCCTCACAGTATTTCTAGCCACTGTGTTTATGTGGTGAGTCCAGTTGAATTTCTGGTCAATGGTAACCCCAAAGATGTTGAGAGTGAGAGAATCAGTGTTGGTAACAATATTGAATGTCAAGGGGTGGCAGTCAGATAGTGTCTTATTGGAGATAGTCATGTTATGCATGTGGAGTCATGTTAAGTATTTCTTTGAAGTAAATATGTTTATTGAGTGGCAAAGGAATGACTCAAATGGTTTCCAGTGACTCCAGCTTGCTAGATCTGACTTGCATTGAATAGTTGATGTTCAGCTTCAATTCTAGTGGCCTGGATCTGTCGCTACCTTTGGGCCTTCTGATATTGTGGCTGATGAAGTAAAGACCATTGGTGTGGGGAATGGATTCATCGTCTGAGAGTCGAGAACCAGAGTGACAGCAGGAAGGTGAGATTGTTAATAAATGTGAAGTAATCCATTTTGGTAGGAATAACAGTAAAAATGACTATTATTTGAATGGGATAAAATGCAGCATGCTGCAGTGCAGAGGGACCTGGGTGTCCTTGTGCATGAATCACTGAAGCTTGGTCTGCAGTGCAACAGGTAATTAGGAAGGCAAATGGAATTTTGTCTTTCATTGCTGAAGGGATTGAATTTAAAAGCAGAGAGGTTATCTTGCAGCTGTGTAGGGTTCTGGTAAGGCCAAACCTGGAGTATTGCGTGCAATTTTAGTCTCCTTACATGAAAAAGAAGATACCAGAACTGGAGGAGGTGCAGAGGAGGTTCACTAGTTTGATTCTGGAGTTGAGAGGGTTGGCTTTTGAGGAGAGACTGAGTAAACGGGGATTATAATCATTGGAATTTAGAAGAATGAGGGGGAACCTTATAGAAACATATAAACTTATGAAGGGAATAGATAATTTAGAAGTAGAGAGGATGTTTCGACTGGTGGGTGAAACTAGGAGAAAAGGGCATAGCCTTAAAATTAGGGGGAGCAAATTTAGGACTGAATTGAGAAGGAACTTCTTCACCCAGAGGGTTGTGAATCTGTGGAATTCTCTGCCCAGTGAAGTTGTTGAGGCTTCCTCATTTAATGTTTTTAAAGCTAAGATAGATAACTTTTTGAACAATAAAGGAATTAAGGGTTATGGTGAGAGGGTGGGTAGGTAGAGCTGAGGCCATGAAAAGATCTTATTGTATGCCAGAGCAGGCTCGAAGGGCCAGATGGCCTACTCCTATTACTAGTTCTTATGTTCTTAGTTGGGAATATTTATTGAGCATCTTTGCTGCTCCCAACCCCATAAAAATGAAAATGGATTCACTTTTGGCATTCTTCTTTGTGTTATTATTCAGAGCTTAACAGGTTAAAATTCCAAACTATTTAATCTAAAAATAATAATCATGGTCCTAATGAAGTCATACTCCAATTATCATTTTAAATAGACACTTTGTGAGACTCCCTCCTTTGGTACTGCCACACTGCAGTAGGCACCAGTGAATATTAAAGCAATAATAGTGACTACAGTACAATAAATTATCACCCACAAATTTGTGACAGAATACACTTAGTTAGCTTCAGATAAGAGGGCAGACAACCTAAATAGAGACCTCAGTTCAAGGGAAAACTATTTTTAAATACTTTCTGCACTTTACAATGTCTGTGCTGATGGATTTAACAGAATGAACACCCCTGGACTTACTTATGTTTGGCTATTTATCGAGCAAGTTCTCAGGCTGTAGTAAATGGTAGTCCACAATCAACTGATGAAATGTGGCCCAGAGTAGCCCATATGCTTCTCTTTTCTATTTGCTTTTCTTTTATGTGAGATCACATCCATGTACTTGGCATCTATTCTTCATTGTGGATGTGGACTGTCAGGGGAAATATGGATGCGGAACTATTAACATCAGGTAATTTTGAAAAAAGCTATTATCTCTGTATGAGTGAAAACTTAACAAAAATGTGAAGTTTTAAACTGTCAAATCACTGGTGAGTAAAAACAACAACTTGTACTTATATGGCAAAATTATTTTTCCTACGTGCTTCACAGGAACACTATCAAGGAAAATTTGACACATAATATTAAGATGAAAAGTAAGACTTCAAAAGTTTAGTTAAGTTGTTAGGTTTTAAGAATGTCTTAAAAGAGGAAAGAGAACCATTCTGATGAAAGATCATTGACTTGAAATATTAACTCTCCTTTTTTCTTGGCAGATATTGCCTTACTTTTTGAATGTTTTGTTGTCAGATTGCCACTTCTGTCATTTACTTGCACAGCAGTTCTTGGTGAGTCTTTCAAGAGGGGTTTATCTAGAAATGAGAGCCTCAATGCAACAATGGATTATTGGGTGGGGGGAGGGTTTAAGATGAACATATCATCTTACATCATCTCTAGTTGCCATAAGGTAAGTTCAATAATGATCCAAGTTGAATGTTAATAAACAGTTGAATCTTGGTGAAAGTGTGGATGTGTGAATTGGTGAATGGATGAATGAGTGAATGGATAGGAGGTAGAGTGGGCAGGTGATTGAGGTAAGTTGGAAAGGTGGATTGTGCTTGTGGGTAAATGGGTAGTGTGACAGGTGGATAGGTAACAGGTGGAAGGAGGAGGCAACAGCAATAGGTGGAAAAGGTAATAGATAAATAGCGTGACGGCTGGATACAGTGGTAGGACTGTTGGGTAGACTGTGGGTAGCTCAGTGAGTTGGGTAGTGGGACTGGTTAGGGGGCAGTTAGATTGAGGGCTAATTGGGAGGAGTGGGTGCAAATGCAGTCAGGTGGGATAGCGGGCTTAGATTAAAAGGGTTGCGAGCCTTCGTCGGAATCTGAAGATGGTAGTCAAGGTTTAAGGTAGTAGTTGGCAGGTTGGGGAGTCTGGGGATCTATTATATAATAATCCAGTTAGACTAAAATATTTTCTTCCTGGCATTTACCAAATACTCATGTAAATAGACGAGCTGTCTGAAGCAGCTGACTCTTTCGCAGAGTTGGAGCTTTTTCTAAATGGAACTATGGATCAAGGAAAATGCCTTTTGGAAGTTCAAACTGTCTAGGGAATTCCCATGAAGATCAGTATGAAAGGATATTGTAGGGTTGCAATGCACATTTTTGGTTATGTGTCTGGTCTCTGGTGATGTAGAGCTGGAAAAATGTGGAGACCAATGGTGTTTCCTAATCAGCAATCACACCTCCTTTTTCTACTTCCTTATCATCACTGGCCACTTGAAACTGTGAATATTAAATGCTCACTCTTCATTCTTAAACCACAGTTTTGTTATTGCCATCATATCATATTGTAGCTCACCAATTTTATTTACTACACATTATGTATACATGCATAAAGTTTAGTAAATCTGCTTCTGTATTGCTCGCATTCTAATACTGAGATTAAAACAAAGGTGTGGGAGATCATCTGATGCTTTACTAAATTCAAATTATAGTGAACTTTCCACTTATGGAAATATTGAAAAAAATGTCAGGAGTTATTGTTGCAGAGTCAGTTATCCAAGCATTGAATGAATGGTAAAGCTTCAATTAGATCTTTCTGTAACCAAATGTGGGTATTGTTTACTTATTCTCTTCCCAAAGGGCTTCCATTTGACATGCTGTGCACAAGAAGGCTATGTGCCAATGTCTGTCATGTCAATTCCCAGACTTCGTATATGAGTGAAAGGTTCAGAACTTTGCCATATTCCCTTGGACTGATATCAATGGCTGACACGACAACAAACTCCATTAATTATCTTCAAGTGCCTAGAGTGGTGTCTATAGTTACAGTAAATAATTTTCCATGTGGTAACTGTCAGATCACAAGGAGCGTATAATAGACAGAAGAGTATAATGTTGAGCCACAGAATCTATATATCGTCGCTATGAAATTCAGTCAGTAGTTATACCAATATTCATCAATATCTGACTCTTCTGTTATGAAGCTTAAACAGCCACTTTTGCTCTTGCAAGCCCATTACTTTGCAATGGAGGATAAGTTACAATTCTCCAAAGCCGAATGATTTCATTTAATTCCAGTATTTATTTCATTTTGTGGTATTGCTTCATAATTTTGGTTTGTCTTGGACATAGCTTTGTAATATTAACAAATCTACTAAGCCTTCAAGGAATGTCCTAAGAAGTTTACATAGCCTCCCCAGTAAGCTATTTATTCATCGGAATTTCAGGACATCATTCCATCTGTGCTTTGTTATTTCCCTGACCATCTTTTGTATCAACTGTTGCTCAATTGCATACATCACAGACTGCAGAAATCAAAGTAGATTTGTTTTTAATTTGAAAAGCTGCAAGTTGCAGGCAATGTTAGTATTGCTTGAGTCCATTTTCTGATCAAACTTGCTTTCAAAATTAGTTTCACCAACTCATCCTTATGTTATGTGCAATGCATTCACCAGTGTGTCATACCACAGCACAGACCTGCCAGTAATACCAGACCACAGAGCCAAGCAAAGTATTTGTATGCTTAAACTTAGTGGTGGCTTAGAATGTCAACCTGATTAATCACAGCAAACGAAAATGGAGGAAGAGAAAATGAAGGCATTTTAGTGAAGAATTTCCATTTTTGATCCAGTTTCAAGCCACTTTGGGTCTGGTAACAGCAGAAATCTTCTATCCAGCTAGCTCCCTCTGCGACCAGGTTTCAGGGCCAATAGATATCACGGTAAATGCAAAGGATGGTTATTGATAGTAATGATGCACTTGTCACCATTGACAAATTAATACTATTGGGAGTTAGGAATGCTATTGTGGTCCTGGAACCCAGTGGTATGAGGGAGGCAAAAACAGTTAGCTTCCTAAATACTACCAGACAAAATACATAAATTATGAGTGAATTGCTACTGAGGCCCTCATGTTTATCTGCTGTAATTTTGACAAAGAATACTGCGGAAAGTTTGAAGAAATGTGTTCAACCCTTTACATAAATCGGGAAGAAGCAATTCTTGTTTTCAGCAGCCATGACTATTGGCCAAACACAAAACATGTAGCAAAATATTTGCCTGTTTCACTACCAATCACATCAGAAGTAGGTGATTGTGTGGCTTCATGAGTACTTTCTGTGATTCCATTACTGCCAACACCCTTAAACCAAGGATACATCAAAAGATAGAAGACCTAACCTATTGCATCCCCTGTGAGAACTTTATTTGCAATGAAACTCCTGGCTTTAATGAACAGAGCTTTTCTGCATTTTAATCCTTTCATAGAGTCATAGAATGATAGAGATTTGCAGCACAGACAAAAGGCCGTTTGGCTGATCGCATATGTACTGGTCAATAGCAAACAATGAACTATTCTAATCCCATTTCCCAGCATTTGGTACATAACCTCGTGTGCCTTGGCATCACAACTGTACATCTAAATATTTCTTAAATGTTATAAGGGTTTCTGCATTTACTACTCTTACAGGCAGTGAGTTCCAGATTCCCACCACCCTCTGAGTGCAAGGTTTTATTCTTGCACCTCCTCAAAACACCTGCTCCCGACCTTAAATCTATGCCCCCAGTCATTCATCCCTTCATCAAAAGGAAACATTTCTTGCTGTCTAGATTTTTTTTAGATTCCAACCCAGACACGTTCCCCTACAATTACTCCTGCACCAAACACTACGGGCAACTTTAGCATGGCCAATTCACCTAACCCAAACTGTGGGAGGAAACCGGAGCACCCCCATGCAGACACGGGGAGAATGTGCAAACTCCACACAATCAGTCGCCTGAGGCGGGAATTGAAGCCGGGTCTCTGGCGCTGTGAGGCAGCAGTGCTAACCACTGTGCCACTGGGCCGCCCACTACCCTCATAATTTTGTACACCTCAATCATGTCTTCTCTCAATCTCCTCTGCTCTAAAGAAGACAATCACAGTCTGTCCAATCTCCTTTCATAACTGAAACTTTCCAAATTAGGCAACATCCTGCTACATCTCCTCTGAACTGTCTCCAGTGCTATCACATCTTTCAGTAATGTGGTGTCCAGAATTGCACAATACTCTCATTGTGGCCTAACCAATACATTTCTAGCATTGCCTCCCGACTGTTAAACTGTATGTCTCGACTAGTAAAGGCAAGTATACCATATGCCTTCTTGACTACTTTAACCACCTGTCCTGATACCTTAAGCAGCTGGTGCACAAGTGCACCAATGTCCCTCAGATCCTTGATTATTCTCAGGGTCCTCCTGTTCATTGTGTACACCTTCCCAAGAGCATCACCTCACATTTATCTGGATAATATGGAGGATTAGTTTGTTTTACTATTCTCCTCACTTTAAAACAAATGAGTGACAATAGTTCAGATCTTCTTGAGTGCAGATTATTGGCGATTGAACTCATGTTGAGAATATTGACCTTGTGCTGGCATGCTGATTCTGTAGGAATTGATCAGGTTATTTGAGCTTCTAAAAGCTAATCCCTTTCTTCATCTCCGGGATCAATTGCAGAAGTCTCTGATACTGAGTTGCATAGTTCTGCCTTACTTGTCTGGGAAAAGTAAATACTAGATAGTTTAAAACATAGTTTCACACCAGAGTAATGATAAAACTGACTCTCTTCCCTAACTCCTTTATATCCTTGGTAACTTAGGTGTTGGAATGGGTTGAGGAGCAGTTAACACACAGAAGATAGAGGGTTGGGATGAATGGATCCTTTTTAGGTTGGAAAAACATAACTAATTGAATATCACAAGTTTCATACCTAGGGCATTCATTATTTACAATCTATGTTAATATTTCAGAGCTGAAATTCTGCATTTTTATATTTCTCATAAGATAGAGGAAATAATGTTAATTTGTATATTTTTCCTTTCCTCTTAGTCATTTTCAAGCTCTTTTGGATAATATGGAAGATTTGCACCCTCTCTGTTTCTTCACTGAGCTATCTACACCATTTTAAATTAAGACAATTGACACTGTGCTGTCATTGCATCACTTAAAATACATTTGGTTTTACAATAAAAATTTGTTTTCCCCTCAAACACTGATTTTTAATAAATAAATACATCTTCTCCATTTCTTTTCAGTCATTAGTCAGGTTATATTGCCATTTTGATGACTTTCTTAATGGCTATCCTTTTGTTTAAAACGTTTTGCAGAGTTCTCAGCAATTTTAAGTGATTTTAATAATATTCATTGACAGAAGAAAGCAATTTATTCCTTCTTTTGGCTTCTCAGCCAATATTTTTTTCCTTAAGTTTAAGAACGTTTGCTCTTGATCTACGAGACTTAATTTAATTCAAGTTCCCAAGATTGTCCACTGATTCCAAAGTTCATGATTTGGACAATTCCCCTTTTAGCTCTGGTACGTACACTGTGTACTTGACACAAACATTTTTAGCAGTTTTCACTATTTCTGAGCTTTTACAAACAGGCTTAATACATCCACCTGTGCTGCACACTTTTTAATTCCTGGCGTGTATCAAATTCTCTTTCTAAAGCCTAACTATATCTGCCTTCACTGTCATCAGTGCATTCCAGATCCATTCACTTGCTTTTCTTCATGCCCTTGTTGCTTCATTTGCCAATCATTTTAACTCATTGCCCTTTAGTTCTTGATCCTTCTGTGAATGGAAATATTTTCTCTCTATCTCCTCTGCCTGTGCACCTCATGGTTTTGACAATGGCAAAAATACTCGTGTCAACTTTCGCTTCTTTAAGCTGAACTACCCCAGCTTCTTCATAATAAAAATCCCTCAACACTTGAACAATAATTCGCACAAAGTTTTACACGCCACTTAAACTCAGCTTAACCTAAGAGTGTGTACAGCTTACTGCCATAACAACATTTTCATATGCATTGCAGAGATAACTGAACAACTCAATTCCCCTTAGCTTCTCCTAGGAGTTGTCCTTTATATCCCAATGGGTGGCGCTTATTGCATGATGGTAGTTAAGGTTTTTAGATACCATTTCCATTTCCCTCCCATTCTCTTCGGTGTCTCCTCCTTTACCATCTCCTTCAACTCCTGCACTCCAGGATGGAGGCGGTGGAGTAGGCAGTGTCTAGGCTCAGCCTGGGGCTCACACTTTTCATCTGCTTCTCTTTTTTTTCCTTTACTCTTTCTTCTCTTTTTTGATTTTTTAAATACTTTTTCAAAAAAGTTAACTTGTGGAGAGAGCAGCAGTGATAACATTGGAGCATTGCAGCTGCTGGGGGCCCAGAGTGGAGTGGAGTGGCCAGTGGGCCCAGAGTGGAGAGGCCAGTGGGCCCGGAGTGGGATGGAGAGGCCAGTGGGCCCGGAGTGGAGTGGAGAGGCCAGTGGGCCCGGAGTGGAGTGGAGAGGCCAGTGGGCCCAGAGTGGAATGGAGTGGCCATTGGGCCCGGAGTGGGATGGATTGGCCAGTGGGCCCAGAGTGGAGTGGAGTGGCCAGTGGGCCCAGAGTGGTGGAGAGGCCAGTGGACCCGGAATGGGATGGAGTGGCCAGTTAGCCCAGAGTGGAGTGGAGTGGCCAGTGGGCCCAGAGTGGTGGAGAGGCCAGTGGGCCCGGAGTGGAGTGGAGAGGCCAGTGGGCCCAGAGTGGAATGGAGTGGCCATAACTTGTGGAGAGAGCAGCAGTGATAACATTGGAGCATTGCAGCTGCTGGGGGCCCAGAGTAGGATGGTTAGTGGACCCAGAGTGGAGTGGAGTGGCCAATGAGCCCAGAGTGGAGAGGCCAGTGGGCCCGGAGTGGGATGGAGAGGCCAGTGGGCCCGGAGTGCAGTGGAGAGGCCAGTGGGCCCAGAGTGGAGTGGAGAGGCCAGTGGGCCCAGAGTGGAATGGAGTGGCCATTGGGCCCGGGGTGGGATGGATTGGCCAGTGGGCCCAGAGTGCAGTGGAGTGGCCAGTGGGCCCAGAGTGGTGGAGAGGCCAGTGGACCCGGAGTGGAATGGAGTGGCCAGTTAGCCCACAGTGGAGTGGAGTGGCCAGTGGGCTCAGAGTGGAGTGGAGTGGCCAGTGGGCCCGGAGTGGAGTGGCCAGTGGGCCCAGAGTGGGGTGGCTGGTGGTCGACAGACTGGAACCAGGTGCGGTTAGCCTGTCACAGATAGCTGTCAGTGCAGGGGAGAGTGAGACCACATGTGGAAAGACCCCAGTGTGGAAGGATTGCCGAAAGACTTTAATGTTTATCTTTTGACTTTGTTTCTTTACTTTCCTAACTTATGTTATGAAGAACTGTAAAGTAGAAGTTTTAGCATTTTTCTTTATTTCTCTATTTTTGTACCTAATCAATTTTAGTACTTAAGATTTGCAACTGGGTACTTTGTATCTAACATGGCACTGTGTGTGGTGACATTGTAGACATTGCACTTTTGTATTTGAGCACACATGACAATAAAACCTTATTCTAATTCCAAACTCTTCATCTCCTTTCCAAAGTGGAGCGTCTAGATTGGATACAAAATATTGGATTTCTGAGGATTGGAAATCTCAGTTGGAGATGCTGCCAAGCCTCAGGAGGAGTGGGAATATCATGTCAGGGTCTGTAAGACCTCAGGGGTCTGGAGGACAGTAGTTGGCATGTGCGAGGTAATTGATGGGTCAGTTTAATCATTACTCACGAGTTAGACCATTAAATACATTGTCTAACTTTTCCTGAATAACTGTATTTTAACTTCAGCAGTACCCTCCAAGTTCTCAGATTTAAATGGAGACATTTGGAGGGTTCCAGGCATAGGGAAATTTCCCCATGGAATCTTCAATTTCCTGCACAATGCCTTCATAGTATGTTACTATGGGATTCCACAAGGTCCCATGTGCAGCTCTGTTCTCTGCTTCAGAAATGGTCATCTGGCCAAAGAGAAATCTGAGCCCAACCTCCAGAAGAAGCCAAACAAAAGTTTTCTGAAAATTTAACTTTCTTCCTTTTGGATTCAATGCCTCTAAATCTAAAGTTTAATCCCAAATGTCTGTTTCATCACTTTATCACCCTTGATACTACATTCAGCTCATGAAACAAAAGGTGAGAAGTGGGCAACTGCGTAGGCTATACAGTCCCTCAAGCCTTCTCTGCCATTTAATAAGGCTATATTTGAACTCCATTTTCTTGCATAATTCCAGTATTCCTTGATTCCCTTTGTGCCTTAAAATTCCTCGATCATCATATGGAATATATAAATTCACTGCTTTCCGGATTAGGGAATTCCAATGATTTACAACCATGTGAATGAAAATATTTCTCCTCGTCCCAGTCCTAAAAAAATATCCTTTATGCTGAGATTATGATTTTCAGTGATAAATTCTTCAGCTAGGAGAAACCATCTCTCAGCAAAAGAAGTCAAAAGACATCCATATGGAAGAAGGTTACCTCAGATTACAACGGGATCTTGATCAGATGGGCCAATGGGCTGGATTGGCCAATAGGCTGAGAAGTGGGCGGCACGGTGGCACAGTGGTTAGCACTGCTGCCTCACAGCGCCAGAGACCTGGGTTCAATTCCCGCCTCAGGCGACTGACTGTGAGGAGTTTGCACATTCTCCCCGTGTCTGCGTGGGTTTCCTCCGGGTGCTCCGGTTTCCTCCCACTGTCCAAAGATGTGCATTTCAGGTGAATTGGCCATGCTAAATTGCCCGTAGTGTTAGGTAAGGGGTAAATGTAGGGGAATGGGTGGGTTGCGCTTCGGCGGGTTGGTGTGGACTTGTTGGGCCGAAGGGCCTGTTTCCACACTGTAAAGTAATCTAATCCTGCCATCCCTCAAAGAACATTATGCCTTTCAACGAGACCTCCCCAGTTTATTTTAAACATCATTGCATATAAGACTCCTTCTACTTAATCTCTCCTCATAGGACAGCTCATTCATCCCAGGATCACTGTTGAAGAAAGGCATAACTTTCTTTTGGTAAGGAAACCAAAACAGTATACAGTTTATGAGTTGTGGTGTCAACAAATCTCTTTGTAATTGCAGCAAACTTCCTTACCCATTCACATCAAACATTTTTGCAATAAAGTATGAAGTACCATTTGCTTTCCAATTTTTCACCAAACCAACATACTAATTTTGCAGATCATGTAAAAGGATGTCAAACTCCTCTGAATATCAGCATTCACAAATATTCCATCTTTTCAAAAAAAATAGCATGTTAGACAATGAGAGCCACAAGACTTGGACCTTGGGGCTTGCTCTGAATGACTAGATCGAGTGAACATCTACTCATGTGGAAGAACACTGTAGCCTTCTAGTCATGCCACTTACCCTAAGGTATGTCAATCCTCTACTGGAGGCTGATGCACTCAATGCAACTGGAGTATCCCTCCTCACTTAGCTCAATTGCTTTTTTTCACCTGTAATGTCTCATTCTGTTTGGAAACATGTCACTGATTTGATTTGACTTGATTTGATTTATCAATGTCACAGGTACCTAAGTACAGTGATGAGTTTTGTTTTGCGTACAGTACAGGCAGATCATAACATACAAAATACAAAGTTGTTCCAAAGGTGCCACTCACTTTCAGGATCGTAAATATCCGATGAGTTTAAATTATATTTTCCCTTTTGATTGAATCACTTAGAACAAAAAAGGTAGTGTGTAAATTTTGCAAATTTTAATTTTAATTAGAAGAAATGTTCAGAGGATACCTTCTGATTCAAACTTAACTTCTGGAAAAATGGGGGCTCAAAATCCCAATTTTTCACCAAGATAATTGCAATGGATTAGGATTCATGCCTTGCTGGCAGGATTTGAGCCTGATCTGTTGAAACATCCCACATTAAATTTTGTTTTCCATTACCAAACCATATTCAATCCACGTACTTAATGTGGCATTAATTTTATCAGTCATTAATCTTCTGTCTAAAACACCAAAATACATCTTATCACGCTATATCTAAATTGCAGAGGCAAGAATGTTGTTTGAACACCAAACTAATGAGGCTAAAAAATACTCTGAGCAGTGATAGATGGAAAATGTCAAGAACCTGGGGAATCCTTCAAAGACACAGCACATTACAGTGCACTGACATTAGAATAAACAGACAGAATAAACACCATCACATTCAAATGGCACCAAATGTAATTACTGAGCTTTTACTGACTTCTGTGCATTAAAAATCCTGCAAAGAACCTACTGAGGTAAGATATCATTGGCAATTACATAGGTAAAACCAATGACAATCTTTTCCTAACTTTGCCAGCTATTTTTATTTCATGTTGTAATATTATTTTACTGTCTTCTTGGAACAATATTATTTTCACAGAGCGAAGATGTCAGCATGTTAATTATGAAGTATGAATGGAGGTTTGCACAAATATAATCTTAGGTTCCCCACTTCTCTGGAAACTGCTGAGGAATGCTTTCTGCAGTCCTGTTAAACTTTTATATTTCTTCAGCTTCAATCAGTTAATGTTTGCTTAAAGATCCCATCCCACCACCACTTGTATGAACCCAACAGCAGTCTGGTGGCTTGTTATATTGGGGGCATGACAAAAAACGTGCGCAGTGCTACTTGTGCGCTCCCAGGGGGTCCCTCATTCAAAGATAGTCAGTGTCCAATTGAGAAACCTGACATTAAAAGTGGCCCAATGAGAATCTCTGCTTTATCCTTGAGCCCTTCTCCTCCATAACTACTACACTGCAACCTCCCCCTCTTCCTGCCATCACTCACCTCAGGACATATATCCAGCAACCATCTTACCCCTTGGAATAATGCCATACAAGGAGAAAGCTCTGCCTATCTAGTTTTAATTCCATCAATAGAGCTGATAGTTTCTGCTGGGCTGGGAACTGATGTCAGGCAGAACCTCTGCTCCCAGGGCCTTTGATCACAGGGAAGGCTACCCACAGTGCAGTTAGGTGCCTGTGACAAGTATTGCAATGGGTCTTCCCTAAAAGAGCTGATGCATGGCTCTCATATGTGCTGACCCCTGTTGCTTCCAGTAAATACTGGCCCTGGTCTTGCATGTCTTAATCATGTAGAGTTTCCTGCACTGAATCCAGGTGTTGGATCAAACTTAGTCTAGTCTCTTCAGGTCTGCTAAGGATTGTTTACCCCATTCAAGGGAAATGAAATGCCGTTCTGATCCATATCTCTTCCATTTCCAGTATCTTTAGGGTCTCTAAAGTGTAATTAAATGATTGGCCATTAACTTAGAAGATTGAACTCATTACAGCCGTATCTAACAGCAATCAGCTCTCTTTAGGAAATGCATTTCATAGGCCTCAAGAATTCCCAACATAATCAGTTAAATAATAGGTAGCAAATGAAACCAAGGAATTCCAGAAAATCAGACCCTTGTATTTATAGAATTGGGTCATTTGTTTCTTGTCTAGTACACCTAGTTAAATTCCCTCACCTCCGGTGAGTTTCTAGATCTTTCTGCAATTAATCCACACCTAGGGTGACGTAGTGGCTCAGTGGTTAGCCTTGCTGCCTCACAGCGCTTGGGACCCAGATTTGATTCCAGCCTCAGTCTGTGTGAAGTTTGCACATTCACCCAGTGTCCGCATGGGTTTCCTTTGGGTGCTCTGGTTTCCTCCCACAGTCCGAAGACGTGCATAGTGTTAGGTGCATTAGTCAGAGGGAAATGGGTCTGGGTGAATTACTCTTCAGAGGGTCTGTGTGGACTTGTTGGGCCGAAGGGCCTGTTTCCACACTGTAGGGAATCTAATCTAAATCTTAACAAATGTAGGAAACCTAAGGTGATCAGGCATGTGTAGAAGGGCATAGAAACATTGATCCCTAGATACTAATGAAGATAGACAAAACAACTTGCTGCATCTATAATTTTTATTGGTTTTACCATTCACGAGATGTGTGTCTTGCTGGCTGGGCTAGCCTAACCTCAGTTGCCTTTAAAAAGATGGTCGTGAGCTGTCTTCTCAAAAACAAACCACCATTGATTAAGTTATGCATCCCTGGGGAATTTCCATCTTTCAGTCTTTAAGTGACAATAACAGGGAAGACTTGCACTTGCATAGATTTTACAAGAATTCCTGATGTCAAATTTTAAGGAAAAAAAATGCATGATTTGTTTAAACTTTTCATCTTGCACTCAATTTTCAAGAATACTAATTCAAGAGGAAAACAACATTTATGCTGCAAGAGAGGAGAAGGCTGACTATTTGGTAAATTGACTCTTATTGGTGGAGGCATTGCCCTGTAGAATGAACTAATAATGCTGATTGACAATTAACTGCCAGGATTTGTTTAAGTTTTAAATCAGAAGGTTAACTTTGATTGGTCAGAATATTGCCTCGAAAAATTAACTAGTGAACGGTTGCCACTTATTTTGTTTTGTTGAAACTGACACAATGATTTTACTTGTGCTTTCTGTACACAGAGAATAGAGGCCTTTTTAGCGTCAGCCTTGAATTTTGCATATCAGTAACTAGTTTCATGTATAGACTGGCCATGTTACGGGAAGGATGCAATTGCTCTGGTAGGGTAGCATGGAGATTCACAAGAATGTTGCCAGGAGCTGAAAATTGCAGCTGTGAGGAATGATTGAATAATCATAAAATATTAAGGAAGATGTATTTGAGCATGGTAGGCCTTAGGAGTTTTAACATGCAAATATGGACATCATTTGCATATGTGTGAAAATAGAGAATTATTTAATATTATTAAATTTAACTTGAGATCTGACTTAACTGAAACTTGTATTTAACTTGTTTCTATGCTGGGAATGCACATTAATTAAGCAGCCATAATCAGTGATCCTTTTCTTAGTTGTGCACATCCTGTTGATTTTAATGCCTTATTCCCACATAACATTTTTGATAAGTCATTTAGTGATCAACTGGTGCACTAGCTTTATGTTGCTCTGCATCCAAGAACACTAGATCTTTGAGTGGAATGTACTGTAAAGGGTTAATGCTAATATGTAAATAAGTCTACAGTATGTGGTGAAAAATTACATGACCATTGGAAGATGGTTCTGTCTAGGAGCCTTGGGCAGAACTTTACGTTGTTCAATGAAAGGCGGTGGTTATGTTCAAGAAGCCCTCCTAAAATCTGTACCAACACTGATTCAGGTCACAAGCAAATGACAATCATAGATAGTGATGACAAATGACTGCACAATGGAAGATACAAACACGTGGAGCTCAGCTACTGCACAAAGAAGCAACAGGGAAGATCTTACTGGAGTTCTTTGAATACATGGCAGGTCCAAACTAGGCTGATACGTGGCTGAACTGGCTTCATAGATACATGATGTAACAGGACTGACTGAAATGCTATTAAGGAACGAGTCAATTCTCTTTTCCATGCAATTGGCAGTCGGTTAGATGATGTTTTGATCAGAAAGGCAACCAATAAACAAATGAGTACATCGAATAAAGTTACAAAAGCATACTTTATTCCAAGAAGAAACATCATAATTGAGAATGTAAAAGTTAATAGACACATCCAATAACTGAGGGAGAGAGTCCATTCCTTTATTAATGCCTGATGGAAAATTATGAATATAGAATTTTAAAAAGTCATCAATCCAGGAGTTACAGTTGAGACATTATCATATTTTCTGCCATCAAGGGAGGCTTTAATGTTGATGAAGGTACTGCTAACCAGGCAGAAGAAAACAGAACTATACAGTTATTCAAGAAATACAGAGACTTACTGGGGAAAAATAACTGATTACAAAAAACAAGGAATTAAATACTGACTCCTACAGAATTCCATTGCTGGCAGCTTTTCAGTTACAAAAACACCCATCAATCATTAGGTTTGCTTCCTTTTGATAGACCAAATTTAGGTCCGGGAGAATTGATGTTTTGGGCATAAACCGTTCATCAGGAAAGGGGGAAATGCTCAAAATGTTGATCCTCCTGCTCCTCGGATGTTGTCTGAACTGCTGTGCTTTCCCAGCACCATACTTTCAACTCTGATCTCCAGCATTTGCAGTCCTCGCTTTCTCCAAATTTAGATCCAGTTGGCCAGTCTCCCTTGATGCCCAAAGACTTTAACTTTTTTGAACAGGCTACCATGTAGGACTTTGTCGTAAACCTTGCTGAGACCCATGTGATATTGATTTGATTTATTATTGTCACAAGTACCTAAGTGCAGTAAAAAGTTTTATTTTGTGTACAGTACAGGCAAATCATAAGATACAAAGGATGATTGAACAGAGCAAGGAATACTAAGTTACAGCTGCAAAGAAGGTGCACAAAGGCAAGATCAACATCATCTTTGAAGTTTGGGAGTTCCATTCAGAGGTCTAATAATAGTAAGGAAGAAACTGTTCTTGAACTTGTTGGTACATGTGTTTAAGTTTTTGCAACTTCTGCCTGACGAAAATATTTCGTAGAGATTATAACTGGGGTGGGAGGGCTCTTTGATGATGTTGGCTGCCTTTCTGAGGCATCAAGGTGTGTAGATGGAGTCAATAGATGGAATGTTGGCCTGTGTGATGGTCTGGACTGTGTTCACAACTTTCTGTAGTTTCTTATGGTCCTGGGCAGAGCAGCTGCAGCATCAAGTCGTGATGCATCCGGATAGAATGCACCCATTACACTGTCCTTGTCAACTCACTTGTCACCACCTCAAAAAAATTCAAAGTTAGTCAGACATGACCTTCCATTAACAAATCCATGCTGACTTACCCTTGCATAATGCTTGATTTCCTGAATGAAGGTTTATGTTGTCCCTCAGATTTGATTTAATTAATTTTCCCATTCTGAACTTAAGATAACTATCCTATAATTACTTAGAGAATTCTTCCTTCTTTTTTAAACAGCAGCAAAACATTGGCAACCCTCCGATTTTCTGACACCACTCCTGTAGTCAGGGAGACTGAGGTATGTAACTATTCAGCAAAACATTTATTGCAGGACAGGATGTTACAATAATTTAAGTTAGCAGGCAACATAAAATAAAACATGCCTTTGGATCCCTGTTCTTTTGGGTCTTGTCCAGCAATCCCCCTGTAAGGCTTTTCCTGATTTTGACAACTGATAGCTTTATAGTGTTGGAATGCTTTTACTTTATCTGTAATAACGTTTATTACTTTTGGTGTTGTCCAAAATGGCTATTTTCATCTATTTTTCTTTTAGTTTCCAATTGTGCATTCTCCCAGATTCCCCTTTGTTATGATTCTTTATTAGTTCTGTTCTGTTTTTCACTTATTTACACATTCACATGTTCCTAAAACCTGCCTTTCTATTATTAGTTTTAACCTTTTTGTTCGTTTACTCTGGAATGTATGACCCAATGATCACTATTCCTGTCTTGCTCCCCATATCAGTTCCTTGTGTAACATTCCATATGTCATGTTATTTCACGTAACTGGCGTTCAGATATCTCTGACTATTTTTATTACTATCATGACTCAAAACACCTTTGAATTTAAAAATTGTGACAGTTCCCAATATCAAAACAAAATTTGTTTTCTTTATTGCCCTGGAAAGTGTTTGATTAATATCAGTTGTTTATTGAGAACAGCTCCCCCTGATAACTTACTTCAGTTTCTTTAATGGATTCCGTCTCCTGAGACCTCTTAAATATCTTTTTTTTTAGTATCTTTCTGCTGCCCTTTATATACAATGAAATTTCACATTTCAAATAATTTATATCCTTTCATTGCTATCTCCTATTCTCATTCCTCTGTACTACAGTTTCCTACAGAATTTGTTCAAACAAGTGGATTTTCAATTAGGTCTGTGTTTTTTAAAAAATCAATAAGTTAACATTAAAAGTATACTCTCTTATCCATCTCTGTTTCTAAGTTGAACATAATTAAGTCTGAAATGCAGTCCTCAGAGAATGCAGCATTTTGAACGTAAAATGTTTAGCTAAAGACATGTTGACCTGTACAGGTGGATTTATAAAAAAAAAGTACAGAATTTTTTTTGAGAACTACAGGGAGGCCTGGAGTGCCTGTCAACATTTCAACATCAACTGTTGGCATCAAAAACCAATTAACTAGCTATTCACTTCAATTGATATTTATGGGACTTTGCCATTTACAATTGCTTTAAGAACAGTTATTAAACAGTATTTGGTCTTTTGGCACATTCTGAAAGACACTTAAGAAATTCAACTTTTATTTCTGTGTTTGTTTTGATAAGTTCTTAAATATGATTAGCTTTTGATAACCACTCATAATAAGAGCAAAATGCACTAGATACTGGAAATCAGCAATAAGACAGGAAATGCTGGCAATCTGAAAATAGATACTGATTGATTACCAGGCAGGTGACTGAATATTTTCAGTGTTCCTTTATGTAGGGATATTCATCAAGCTGCTCAAAACACTGGAGAAACACCACCAGCTGTACTTTTGAAAGGTCCTCCAAATCCCTTGGCAAGAAAGGCAGTCCAATAGCAGAACCTTCTCCCCAGCCATCTAAATTAGAAGTGATGCGATAACCATTCAAGCATTTAAAACTAGGTGTGCTCAGAAAGAGAGGCAAGTTTTTGACATACCTGACACTAACTCCTGAATCACTTGCCCTACTCTGAACTCAATCCTTCAAGAAGGACAGTGGAAATACTTTAGGAATGGCCTGAAAACATTCCTGAAAATATTAAACAAACTCACAGCCAATGAGAGAACCTAAGTTGAAACTGACTCAAATGGAGAAAGCACTTTCAAGAAGACACCAAACACACACATCGGAACATGTGAACAGGAGTAAGACATTCAGACTCTCAAGTCTCTTCCACCATTCAATGATGTCATGGCTGACCTGTCACCTAACTTCATTTACCTACGTTTGGTCCATGTTCCTGAACACCTTTGCTTAACAACAATTTATCTCTCTCAGATTTAAAATGAATGACTGATCAAGCATTTACTTCCATTTGTGGAAGAGAGTTCCAATCATCTACCACCCCTTGTGTTTACAAGTTTTTCATTCACTTGTTGGAAATGAGCATCATGGGTTGAGCCAACGTTTAATGCCCATCCCTAGTTGCCCTTGAGAAGATGATGGTGAGCTGCCTTATTGAACTACAGTAGTCAACATGCTGTATTTTGACTGACAATACCCTTAAGGGGAGAATTCTAGGAGTTTGACCCAGTGACAGTGAAGGAATGGTGATATATTTCTAAGTCAGAATGGTGAGTGGTTTGGAGGTGAACTTGCAGGTGGGGTGTTCCCATGTATCCATTTTCCTTTCAAATGGACATAGTTGTGGGTCTGGAAGATGCTGTCTAAGGTTCTTTAGTGAATTTCTGCAGTTCATCTTATAGATAATACACAGTGTTACTACTGAGTGTTGATGGGGCAGGGAGTGGATGCTTGTGAATGTGTGCCAACCAAGTGGGCTGCTTCTTGAGTGTTGTTGGAGCTGCACTCATCCAGGCAAGTAGGGAATATTCCATCACGCTCCTGACTTGTGCTTTGTAGATGGCAGACAGCTTTGGGGAGTCAGGAGGTGAGTTACTTGCTACAGTATTCCTAGCCTGTAAGCTGCTCTTGTAATCATAAATTTATGTAGTGAGTCCAGTTGAGTTACTGTTCAATGATAACCCCCAGGATGCTGATGATGCTTCCTAACATCTCACCTGAACATCTGGCACTAATTCTCAGACCATATCCCATAGTTCTAGAATCCCCAAACAGTGGAAATAGCTTTTCTTTACCTATCCTGTCTTTTCCTGTTAATATCTTAAAGACTTTGATCTGATCAGCTCTTAATCTTCTAAATTCTAGAGGAATCAGCCCTAATTTGAATAATCACTCCTTATAATTTTAACTCTGAAGTCCAGGTATCCATTCTTGTAAAGCTACGATGTACCCTTTCCAAGGCCAATATATCCCTCCTAAAGTGTAGTGCCCAGATTTGCTCACAGTACTCCAAATGGGGTCTAATCAGGGTCTTGTGTAACTGCATCATAACTTCTGCATTCTTGAACTCCAGTCATCTAGTTATAAAGGCCAATATTCCATTAGCTTTCTTGATTATTTCCTGCACCTGCTTGTGACATTTTAAAGATCTGTGCACCGTGAACTCTCAAGTCACTTTGGACTTCCCCTGCTTTTCACTTTCAAATGCTACATTAAACTCAATCAAGTTATTCACTTTTATGATTAGGTTATTGATTAAATCTGGTTCATTTCTCATTCAAAAATCCAATATTGCTTGTCCTCTTGTTACATCCAGGACATATTGCTGTAGCAAACTATACTGGATGGACTCCAGAAATTCACTACCTTCCTGACAGGTCGTTCCTGCCTTTCTAAATCTATGTTAAAGTTAAAACTCCCCAGTAATATCATGTTTGACTAATTTTTGTATCTATACAATCTAGCACTTGAGAGATGCTCCCAGGGAATCTGGACACAATGCCTATTACAATGTTAGATCATTGACTGTTCCTAAGCTCTATCCATAAGGTCACCACGAAAGACTTTCCTCTTATTATGTCCTCCCTCATCATTGAAGTAATTTTGTTCCTGATCAGTAAAAGCTACTCCATCTTCTCTGACATTTTCAAAGCTGTTCTGAAGACCTTATAACCTGGTCTCTTTCATTCCCAATCTTGAGCATCTTGCAGCCATGTCTCAGTGATGGCTATTATACCATAATTTCCAAGTTGAATTTATGCCTGCAGCTCATTTAATGAATTCTGTATGGTCTGTGCATTCATGTATAGACCTCCTATTTGGGTTGTACACTGTAAACTGTCCCTCATCACTGATGCTTTGTCTAACTATTTATTATTGATCGTTTTTGGTTTAATCAATATACTTATAGTTTTGCAATTCTTTGCCATACCTGAAATAAGATTCCTGACTGTTTTTTTTCTACTTTCTGTAATGTTACTTGATTTTGAAACTGTATTGACTTCCCCTGAGTGTTCTCCCCCATTTCCTAGTTTAAAGTCTTGTGACCACTCTATTTAACTTTTCAATTAGGATATTGTATCCAAATTGGTTCAGGTAGAACTGTCCCAGTGGTACATTCCTTCCTGTCCCAGTACTGATGCCAGTATCCCAGGAAATATAATTCCTTCTTTTCACAACATTCCCTTAGCCATGTATGTCTTCCCCAATTTTCTTATTACTATACCAAATTGCAGGTAATAAACCAGAAATCGTAACCCTTGAGGTCCTGTTCTTTAATTTTATTCCTAATTTCTGATATTACCCTTGCCTACTCTTGTCTGTGTTGTTGGCCTCAACATGAACCACAACAACTATTTCCTCTCTGTTCCACTCCATCAACCTTTCCAGCGAGTTCAAGATGTCTCTCACCTGGGCACCAAGCAGGCAAAATATCTAGTGGGACTCTCAATTTTGCTTACGTAGGAGGCTATTTGCACACCTAGTATAGAATTTTCCACCACCTTTTTATTTTCTCTTCCTGCTTGAATGGTCTCCCATACCACAGTGCAATGATCAGTTTATCCATCCTTTCTATGGTCCTTTTCCTCATTCACACAGGGAGTAGGAACCTCACATCCATTGGACAAGATCAAGAGTTGTCCTCCGCAGATGTTAAATTTAAGATCCCCTCTACCTGTCCCACTTGTAGTCATACTCTTCTGTCACTCACTATTGGCCAAGTTTGAAGTATTTCACATAATATTGAATACAGTAAGAGACTTCATCAAGAATATGCGGACGTGAAGTTAAGGTATTGGAGATAACAGAAACTTCACAAGAATTCACCGACTGTTTTTGTTACAACTAGAACCCTAATGAGGTATTCTGGTTTGTTATAGTTCCAGACAGGATTCCCCAAATGGTTAGGCTCTCAGGTGATGATGAAGGAATTAGCTGCCTTTCTTTATTCACACTCCCACTCTGTTAGTTGCAAGTTTAATTTAAAATGAATCCCATTCTTTCTAGATACCTTTCTCCTGGATCAAATTAGTTTAATCAGGTTTTCTTGAACTAACAAAAGACTGAATAATGTATTAGTTACAAAACATGTGAAGAAATAATAATGCAATACATGTATTTATGAAGAAGGGAGTACAAGAAACTGTGATTGCTAAGAAAAAATATGAAGCACTTTCTGAGTCACTCGTGAAATGTAGATATTAGAATGTTGTGGCAATTACATGGGATGATATTGATTGCATTGATGTTATGACCATAAGACTGTAAGAAATTGGAACAGGTGTAGGCCATTCAGCTCCTTGAACCTGCTCAGCCGTTCAACAGGATCATCACTCAACTGACACTTGTCATATCCACTTTCCTACCTTCTTCCATAACCACTCATTCCCCTACTAATAAAGAATCTATCTATCTCAGCCTTAAATATATATATTGCAATGAATTCCAAAGACTCACAACCCTCTGAAGAAGAAATTCCTCCTCGTCTCAGTCTTAAATTGGCACCTCTTAATTCGGAGACTATACCCTCTGGTCCTAAACTCTCCCATGGAGGGAAACATCCTTCTAGCATTTACCCTGACAAGCCCCTCCAGAATCTTTTATGTTTCAATGAGATCATCCATCATTCTTTTAAACTCCAATGGGTAGAATCCCAATCTATTTAAGGCATTCCTCCATACTGGTGAGATTCCAAGTGAACATTCTCTGAACTGCCTCCAAAGAAATAACTGCAGCAGTACCCCAGCTGTGGTCTCACCAGCAACTTGTCCTGATTTCCTTATTCTTGAATACCAGTCTCAGATCTCAAATTGTCCTTGTCTGCCATTTTTGAACCCAGAGAACTGAGGTGAAAGAAAGTCGTCCTCAATCCTGAGCAAGAAGGAAAATAAATATTTATAGATTTTTCTGTTACTTAAAGTAAAATAGAGTATTCACTCTCAATGACAGTAGCATGATTCTGACAAACCAATTGGTTCACAACACTGAAACTTTGCATCAACCAACTCACTAAAAAACTTGAATAGTATAGATAGTCTTGGGACTGTACATGCTTAGCTATTTTGGATCGACTCTGAATTTACTATGTGGTCAATTAGAATGTGCAATATAGATGTTTATTTACTACATCTCCAATACCATGATGAAGCAAACTCTTTGTAAAGTGATTCAATTCATGCCCTTATAAACAAAAACTTTAATGCAAATTCTTTTTGTAGCATCTGTTCAAGTTAAACATGCATTACTCCTTAATTTAAAGCATATGCCCTAGTTTAGGAATTAGGTGTCAAGGAATTCAAGTTCTGTTCTAATTGCAAACTTATGATAGTTAGCATTTTGAAAATATTTTAGAAGTTCACATGACAAGAGTTCTTTCATGAAAGAACTTTTTTTTTAAATTGGCAAATATTTGCTTCAAAAGGCAAAGTACCCATAGTTAACATTTAATTGTGATTAAACCACATGTATACATTTGACAGTAATGTCTAAAACACAATTCACTTCATCATGAATGCCCTCATGAATAAGACTTGCTAAACATATCATGATGTTCATGTCCCTTTAACAGTTGTTTGACAAGCCATAGGTTGTGCTCCTGCTTATTTATTTCCACTGGTTTCACTTCCCAAATATAACTAGTTTAAACAATGTCACCCTTCTAAATCCAGCCTATGTTTGCAGACTAAAATCATGTATATTTGAACGCATGTCTGACGTTAACTTTGCAAATAAATACCACTCTTTCCATCATCTTTTTCCACTTTATCTGACCATAGATTTCTACCTGCATGTTGTTGGCACTAACACAACATAATTTAGGATTAGATAAGGCAATGGTGTCAACTTTGGATAGGTTGTTTAATTTTCCAAGAAGCAAAGAATGGTGATTACTGGATATCATTGGACCCTGATTTTGGATCTACGAAATTAAAGTGAGCAATGTTGTAATATAAATGGTATATGCCTATAAAAAATGCATCGAGGGCCGAAAGGCCAGTACTGCACTGTGATGTTCTATGTTCTATGTTCTAAAGTCACACAGGATTAAAGTAATAGTTGGAGTTTGGGTATAAGTAGAATCACCAGTAATTAACCTACATTCTGGATTAGTGGTGCTGGAAAAGCAGTACTGCTCCTCGAATGCTGCCTGAACTGCTGTGCTTTTCTAGCACCACTAATCCAGAATCTGGTTTCCAGCATCTGCAGTCATTGTTTTTACCTAGTAATTAACTTACAGTTGATGTATGTCTGGAGCAAAATGGGTCATGGCAGAAAATAATGTAAAATAAGCAATAGGAAGTATTTAGTTAAAAAAAGAGGAATCATTGTTTTTCAGTGAATGAGTAACAGAACATAAATCATACTGACTCCACCGATTTATATTATTGTCAATACATCCTCAGTTTACCTTCTCTAACTAAATTTCTGGCACTACAATACTTTTAGTAGGTTTCAGAACTAAAGTCCTGTAGGATTCTAACGCCTATCAGATTTCTGAAGAATCACTTGTTCAATAATGCTGAGCAATAAACGGAACTTGAAAGTGTTTCCATATATAAATACATTTTTGGGTTCTGGTAAGCAATCTTAAAACATTGCTCAATACAATATGAAGTAGTGTGGCTTAAGTCTTGTTTAAAGAAGTTTAAGAATAACAATCAGTATAGTGGTCACTGAAATAGTTGATATCTCTAACCCTTATTCAAAGACAGCCATATACAGTAACAGAACTACTTTTGTGTCTGCATTTTGGAGACATGTCCCAGAGGAAAGTGGGGTCAGGCAACAGGGATCTGAATCAAGTGCAGCTGCAGTTCTCTGTCTTGGCACAGATCCATGGTCAGGATATACAGAGCCAGTGTTTCATTTTAAAGATAATAACATTTTGATTTTTCTGTATGATTTTACTCATTTTGGTTATTGTGTCACTAGAATTGTCAAGATAGATCTTTAAAATCAAATCCCATTTTAAACTAAACACCTTCTCATATCAAACCATTTTAATTTATACTTAAGATCAAATCCTGCTACTTATCTCCATTGTTTGGCAAACATCTAAATCTAAGGTCATTTTAAGTCCAATTCCTTTCCTCAATTCCATGTCACAATAGACTGGGTGTTAAGCTAATTTGTAATTATGGGCAGTAATGTGACTTTTAAAACATAAGTTGACTGAGGTCATCTATTCACGTTCATGCTTTTAATTTTGTATTTTGATTTCCTGTTAGCTTGTGATCAAGTAGATACACATAACCAATGCGCAAACCAACATTAATGCCCACTGCAGCAATTCTCTAAGAGATTGCCCAGAGATAAGTCTCTTCCCTATTCGGACACCCACCCAGTTTCCATCTAGATTGGACAGTTCAGATTGAGAATTGAACATGCTTAAGTTTGTATTCATCCCTTCCCGAAGGTCTAAATGTTCACAGCCGTATTATCATTACTTTTAATTCCAAAGTGTGCTTGTGAAAAGAGTGAAACAATTAACAATCACTGCAGACATAAATTAAGTAGCTGTTTGGAGAGACAGAGACTTAGCAATGTCACACATAAAGATGTGGAAGGATCTTCAAACAATAATTCTTTTCAGGGGGGAACGGCAAGTCAAAATACTTCCTGATACCACACTTTAGGAAGGATGTGAAAGCTTCGGTGAGAGTGCAGGTAAGATTCATGAGAACAATTTCTGCCAGAAGGAACGTAAATTAGGTGAGTAGGTTGGAGAACCAAAGGCTGTTGTCCTTGGAGAAGAGAAAGTTGAGAGTGGATTTGACAGAGGCATTCAAAATCATCACAGGTCTGGGTGGAGTAGAAAGGAAGAAAAAGATGGTGGATAATCCAGCACTAGAAGTCTACAATTTCAGGAAATTATCAAATGAAAGATAAATGAAATGATGAAAGACATTGTCACACAGCTAATGATTTGGATATGGAATGCACTATTAAAGAGATAGCAAATTCAAGGAAGAGACTTATCTCTGGGCAATCTCTTAGAGAATTACTGCAGTGGGCATTAATGTTGGTTTGTGCATTGGTTATGTGTATCTACTTGATCACAAGCTAACAGGAAATCAAAATACAAAATAAAGGATAGCAAATTCAATTGAGATCTTCAAAAGAGAAATGGATTTGTTTTAAGAGCAAAATATTGTCAGGTTACAGGGAAACAGTAAGGGTGGGAGTAAGCAAGCTGCTGTTGAAGAGAGCTGGCTTGGACACTTTAGACCCAGTAATCCATTTATGCAATAGCCATTCTATCTTTATATGATTCAATGATAGCAACAACCTGGACACAATGTAGGAAATAAAAAAATCATCAACTGTCTTTTCTCTTCTGTTGGAATTGGAAAATCACATTGTCTAATTGCACTACTTAAAAAATCCCCAACTCTGAAAAATCGAGAGGGTGACACATTGTACTGCAACGTGTTGCTGCAGACAGCATCTGGTATTGATTAATTCCACTATTGATGCTCTGACAACTGAGTAAGTAATAAGAATGAAAAATCCAACAAGGGTCATGATCATTATCAAGATAGCTTGATGGCTGAAGAATACTTTGTAACAGAAATGAAGCTAATTTATAGCTTGCTGTGGTGTTTGTACTAGAGATCAATGTGACTATGGTATTACCTTAGATACTTGGGCTGATTTCTGAGTTTCATTCATTTTGTGCCGAAATGCAAACTAATTTTCTGATATTTTAAGTTAATTATTTTTAACATTAAATGCATTATTGTAGTTTCTGTGGTTTGTAACAGTATGCTAACTGAAAGGTTTTGTTAGTTTCTTTATATAGGCTGATAACATTCAGCTCCACTTCATGGCCTAATCCAAAGTTAATTCCTGGATTCTTAAATTGCCTAATTGTTATCATGACCAGAAGACTAAACCCCACCTCTGGCTGATTATCATCAAACTGTAAGATTACTTTTGGTTCTCTAAGTCTCTAGTCTTCAGTTCTTGATTTCAGTTGCCCCAAAACCATTTTAAGTTGAATCATGGAATCCCTACAGTGTAGAAGCAGGTCATTCAACCCACTGAGTCCACACTGACCCTCTGAAGAGCATGCTATCCACCCACTCCATCTCTGTAACTCTACAAACGCCATGGCCAATCCACCTAACCTGCATATCTTTGGACTGTGGGAGGAAACTGGAGCACCTGGAGGAAACCCATGCAGACTGAGGGAGAATGTGCAAACTCAACGCAGAAGTGGAATCGAACCCAGGACCCTTGCACTGTGAGACAGCGGTGCTACCACTGAGCCACTGTATCACAAAGATGCCTAGAATCTGAGGAGCATAAATTGCAACTGGTTGTTAATCCAAGCCTTGGTCTTGATAAAGCAGACAGCACATAATGAGTAAATCAGGATTCCAGCTAACCTACCTTTCTTAAAGGGAAATTGTTTTCATTAAAAGAAAGCTGCTGCTGACTTTAGACAAATTGGCTACAAAGCAAAACTCCCCAAAATGACTGACAGCAAAGAGAAACAGCTCAGTTGTTTTCAAATGTGGTGCTATATGAATAGGAAGGGTTTGGAGGGATATGGGCCACGTGCTGGCAGGTGGGACTAGATTGGGTTGGGATACCTGGTCGGCATGGACAGGCTGGACTGAAAGGTCTGTTTCCATGCTGTACATCTCTATGACTCTTTACAGTCTCAGATGCCCTCAGGTATGGAAATGGGAGCAGAGCTACCATTTAAATATGACATGTGTTCCAAGGGTGCTAGATTTTTGCAGTTATCTGGTGAGTGGCAAGTTCTTCTGAGAAAAGGTAGTGAAGTCAATTCCTATAGTCTTGCCCAACAACCTGGCAGCAGTGAGTTTTTGGTGGGTAAGGCTGGTGAATGCACCTTCATGTGACATTTTCAAACTAACCCACCCCTCTGACTGTTCAATGAACCATGGCCCCACCATAAACTCAGCAGCAATTTGCAGCAATCACGAATCAGGCCTAACATCCAGATATTCCACCACAAAGTTTCTGTGCTTTACTGTTCTATTTTCTATCTATCTTCTATCTTTAACTTTCAGTGCTTCCAGTTGAAAACTGCATCGCGCTGCTTCCATGTGCATCCTGCTATTCATCCATGGAAGAGAAATCACCAGACATTGTCACTGACATTCTTCCTAGTAGATAAGGTAATGGTTCCGAAGGGATTAATGTTCACATTACATTGGGTACATTCATTTTACTGATGACACACACACACGCGCACACACACACAGTTTTACTATAACATTCAAAGGGAACATGTATATCTGCACTGGCTCCTTAAGTTGCTTGTAATTATGCCTGAATGAATGTACTTGTACTTATTGTTGTCATGCAATAAAACTTATTTTATCTAAGAACAGTGACTCTTCTATAGATAATGTAAAGTGGTCTTTCCCATGCCATTAATCACGAGATAAACCCAACACAAAGCAGAGATAAAGAAGGCTTGGTGCCAGAAAGCTACCTCAAACAAGCCTTACCTCGGATTATATGCTGGTAGAAGTGATAAATACTGTAAAGTATCAGGAGTTGTCATCTGGGAAAACATGCCACTTCCTTCTGTCTTGCAGGATAAGGCAAATAATAACACAACATAACAAACCAGAACTGGAGAGGAATAGACTTGTCGGCATCTCTTGATCCCTCTTGAGGAGATGGTGTTTCACATCATGGGGATGATTAGTGTCAGAAGTCTAGATATTTAACATCACTGAGTACATTCAGGATGTTGGAATGGCCCTATCTTGTAAATATTCTTAAATCCCTCCTCACCCTGCTATCTGGCATGAAGTGAAAGCTGCAAATGTTGTGACTATGAACCTCTTGCTTTCTATTGGACCTCAGTAACTTGGCCCAGACCTTGCCCTTCTGTGTTTATTTTTTCAGATATCCAACAAGTTTTGCTAGGCCAGCCAATGCAGCATTATAAGGGACAGTAACAGCTAGTACAGACTTCTGAGAAAGACACCATCACCTGATCTGACCAGTGTAGTTATCTGTTCAAATATTAACACTGCATATACCTTAGAAAATACGATAGCGTTAGAATGTACATATGGTGAATAAGCAGGCATGGGTGTGGTGAACCTGGGCTGGGGAAAAAGCAGAACATCGATCACAACCTGGATGGTGAGAACACGAGGGTGAGAATTTCAGTGGGGTTGTGAGGAGGTGAATGCTGATGGGCGTGACTACCAAGCGGCCAGGCCTTCAGTGATTAGAAGGCCTGTAAAGACTGACTGTTGTCACAATTAAGGAACATGAAGGAATTTGACTTCTTTGTGGCAATGAATTTCGATGTGGTGCAAGAAATCACACTTGGAGCTTGGAGCCCAGCCCTTACAGAGTGAAAGTGTTAGATAACAACATAACAGCACTTGTGGACGACGTAAGATACATCACCTGGTGGCTGTTGTTTCAATTTCCACACCAGTAAGGATAGAATTCACTGACCTCTTAGCACTGCAATGAAAACTGAGACTGAGATCACTAAACAGGCTCCAACTTCTGCCAAATGTTTGCAGATTTGTGTGTTGAAAGGAGTTTTCAGGTATTTGCAGCAATTCGGCAATTAAACCTGGTGAAATCTGGGAGCGGGGGGGGGTGGGGGTGGTGGTGTGGTAGTGGGCGGGGAGGCTCTTGTTCCATGGAGGACAAAACTGCTGCCTTCTCTCAGCTTGACAGCATTCATTCAACCTCCATAGTGTTCAACAGTTCTGTGTTTGATTATGTGAGTCAGGTGCTGATAAGTCATCTATGCTCATTATGCTAAATTGGTTAGGTTTGGCTATTGACTCAGAGAAAAGCAAATTGACATAATAGAATCTTGCAATTTTTTGGCTAAGTATCAGTTTTGTATATTTTAATGGAATGTTTGTTCTGCAAGCCTTAATGATGCATCTTGATTGCTTCATTGCAAACTTGCTTCATTAAGTACCTACCTGCCCCCATTGCCCAGTCCTATCACCCACTATTCTCAGAAGAACTTGCCACTCACCAGATAACTGCAAAAATCAACAACCTTGGCACACGTGTCATCTTTAAAAGGTTGCTGCGCTCCTGGACAAGCGCTGGCATTTTAAAATTTCCTTGCTTGGTAATGGACAGTAATTCTGAAGATTTCAGAGAAGACAAGAATGGCATTGGAATTCTCCATCCAGCACTTAAAGGTCCTGTTGGATGCAGTGTTGCAGTGAAGGGGTATCCTTTTCCTGGAGAAGACTGTGATACCAGATCCTGGTAGCCTGGTTCAAAGTCACCATACAAGTCAGTGTGGTCTCCATGGTCCAGAGGAATAGCCAACAGTACTGGAAGAAAGTCAATGATCTTCTCCACTCCACTAGGGTAAGACTCTATCACTTCACACCTCTCTATTTCTGCTACAGCACACATTTCCCACTAGGCCTCATGCTCTGCCACTCTCACTAATGCTTGCAACATATTCCCTCACTTTCTCTCATCGACCACTAAACCTGCAACGCTCTCTACAGTGCCTGTTGAATCAACTAAGATATCTCACCATGCTTCAACTATGAACAGCTATTCCACCCACTTGCTTTTCATTCAATCCCTCCCTATCTTGCATTCTAGGAGAAAACAGACCACAACATGGTGGAACAAGATGGGATTGGTTGGGTTGGCGTGCACCTGACAAAGAATCCTGATCCTCACAGGAGACCAATCCTGTGGGGATACCATATCCTGCCAAACGAATAAGCATCATTCTTTATTCTACTGCAACTCTCACACTAATCCAATTGTCAGTCATTCATTGCACAACACTGCTAAACACTGGCTGCAACATTGATTCTCCCTTGTGCCTTTCAAGTACCAGAGCTTGATAGAGAAATGGCCAACCTGTTTAGAAGCCATCGCTTCACCTTAGAGGAAGAGATTTTGGAGGCTTCAGAAAAAGAAGGAACATAGGTAAGACTACCTCCATTATAATGCTGACTGTAATGTTCTTGTCCTTTAAAGAATCTCATAATAATGGATTTTTAGCTCCATCCCTCATGGGTTAAGATACTTATCCCACACACTTTGGGAGTAGTTACAGCCACTTTCTTTCTGATTTTCCTAGTTTCGAGTTCCAGCACGATGGAGGATGACAGTGAACACTCTTCAGACAGTGGCACCCAGCCTCCAACTCTACATACTTGTGAAGCCCTGAACATCCAGCTCCCCATCCTGATAGCCCTTCCCGTGAACCTCTGATGTCTTGCACTTTCAGCTGTCCACTGGACCCACTTGTTCACCTTCCCCCCTCTCCAGCCCTTGACGGATGAAGTGACGATATCAAGTGTGGTCCTACACAGTTTCTGACTTACAGCCAGGCTGCTCCTGATTATAGATGAAGCACTCATCCTGCATTACTCACTTCCTATCCATGCTTTACCATCTCGTCCCTTTACAAATGTGGTGTTCCTTCACAATTGTCATTCTCCCTTCAACTGCAGCTCCCAATCCTTGTAAATAGATTCTTAAATTTATGTCACATGGCAGTGAACCCTTGTCTGCCCCTCTTCCCTTTCCTCTTAGCTCTCTGGAGGCATCAGCAGATTGACCATGGTTCATCCCCCATACCCTGGACAGCGCAGGACAAGAAATGCTTTGGGTCCACAGTAATCAATTTTGTGAATGCACAGGCATGGGCACCCCAGTTATCTGACTGTGGCCAATCCCCTGGATTGGTATTAAATGCTGCTGTTGAATTACTGAGCTAGGCCGTGGATTGATGGGTGCCCACACGGATGCCAGTGAGGACTACCCCCTTAAGTCTTTGAGATATGGCTATTTACTTGCTGCACATGCAGCGTGAATGCCAGGTCAGGTGTTGGTACATGATGCAGGTGGGAGATTGCCATAGAACAGTGCTGTATGGCAAGATGGACTTTGACTGAGGACAGATAATCAGCAAGACAAGCTGCCTGGCTGTGTGACTGCACTAAGAGACAAGGCAAGGAGGGCAGTAATGCTAAGTGCATGCAGGTAGGGGCTAAATGAGTGACCCTTAAGAGAGCAAGTGAGCAGCCCTGAGATGCAGCCTGTCCAATTTGCAGGCAGGTTGCATTTTAATAGGCAACCTTTCACTCTCTAGCAAGGAAATGCATCAATGCACGGATTTAAAAATGCAATGAGTTGGTCCCAGTGTCGAGAAGGCCTTGCTAGACTTTTCCTGTGATTCTGCCACATGTCCCAACATAGACCAAGCCATTCAGGCCCCAAACTTACAGGGGACCTGGAGGATTCCCTCCAAGGGTCCATGCAGCTAAACAATGGACTACTTAGGAGGTTCTTGTTGCTGGTATGAGTTGGTAGAGCTGCATTGACATCATGTGATGAGGTGGCACAAAAGTTAATTAATTGTGTGTAACAGAGGCTTTCTCTTATCTTCAAGCAGGGTTTGAGTATAGAATCCCCAAAACCATGTGTGTATAGTTGATCTATTCCTGTACCATTGGGAATATCACAGTCACATGCCCATTTCTCCTGCCTCTTTCCTCAGAGGGAAGTCTAAGAAATCCCCTCTCTTGGGTACAGGGTGTTAGTCACTTCCCTGATGCAACAGATTCTGAACTAGGAAGTGTTAATTATGTTGCCTTCTGTAGAGGTTGGCCTGGATGGTCACTGGCAGCACTTTTCTTATCTTGCTGTGTGGCTGTAAATTCTGTTGAAGGAAGTGGTCCCAATCAGTGACAATCTTCTTTGCAAATCATAGGTCTTGCAGCTCAGAAACCCTTCAGCCCTTCAGCCTATACTGACCAACAAACACCAACTATTCTAACCCTATTTACCTGCAGTTGGTCTGGCTTAGCATTTTAAGTGCTCATTCAGATACTTCTTAAATGTTGTGCGAGTACCTGCCTCCAGCACTTCTCAGGCAGCACGCTCCATATTTCTCCCACCTTCTGGGTCAAAAAAATTGTTTTCTCAGATTTCCTCTAAGCCATTTACTCCTCATCTTAAACATATGTCCTCTGGTCTTCGACAAATCTACCATGAGGAAAAGATTTTCATGATCTACCCTGGCATGCCTCTTGTAATTTTGAATACTTCAATCAGATTCCCCCTCAGCCTTATCTGCTCCAAGGAAAAGATAGCAGTCTGGGTGAGAAACGTGTTTTGAGTTAACTTTGCAAGAGTTTACAAAAATACGTTTAAATGTTAGTTCAGCTCTAATCTGTGTATACCCATGAAAAAGGTAGGCTGGTGACATGAGTATTCATTTATGCCAGAAGGTTGAGGTACTTGTGTCTCTTGGGCAGGGGTTTGTGCACGAGTGTGCTGTGAAAGTCACAATCAAAGAACCACCCATTGGTCACCACTGCATTGCAGGGAAAGGGTGCTCTTGTTCTGAGTGCTAGAAGCCAGCTGGTTAGTGAGCCACTCAAAATGAAACAGGAGAATAGAAGGACTCTATCGTTCTTAGTGCTCACAGACAGCCACCATCAAAAGGAAACAGGACAAAAGCATTTCAACTAACCTGCAAAACCAAGAATCCTAAAATCGATTGCTTAACTTTCAATTTTATAAATGACCCAGAGACTGACCTGTATATCTTTTAAATTTTATCTTCTTTTGGATTCATTTCTAATTTCTAAACTGTGTGAATGAATGTTTTATTATTTCTTCTTGTTTCACAACCAATCACCTCACTGTTTTTGTTGACTCAAAAAAGCCTGATTAAATTGCTATCCTTTTAAATGTAAATTCATTTGGTCTGCGAAAAAGATACTCACAAAGGAAAATCCTTTTTCTTTTAAATTAACTTTATTGTAACCAACTAAGATGGTGGATGAATAAAAATGGGATGCAGTCCTTTCCTTCTTGTCTGGAAGCTTCACAGTTTGAGGTATCCCATCTGGAATCGGAATAATTTGGGGAATACTTGGAGAGCTCATGTCAACCTTGAGGTCTATATTGGAACTGGCTGGAAGTGATATGTCTGTCATTTTCACAAGTGGCTGGAAGTGATATGTCTGTATTACTGACCCCACTGGTGTGACGGTGCTGAGCTTTTTGCTTTGATATTAAGCTTAGGTTACTCCACAGTGTCCACTCTGTTTAGCAAATTGTTTTATTCTATTGTAACAATGTTGATGCTCTTGTTCCACTCCATCTTTTTCTTGCTGCTGCTGAAATAATAATCCATGCCTTCAGCACTTCAGGCATCGTCTTCAATAATAACCTTCTAGTTTTTGAATCACTCTTAAAAAAAACTCCAGTTTATCCAACATGTCCTCAGCCACTCTGAGCTCTATGACCCTCTGATTAGAATGTCACCTCTTTCACAGTGTTGTGGTGTTATAAATGATTGCAGTATTTTTCACTGGGAATTTCCAGTGTGAAGTCATCAAGTTGTCCAAGCAGCTGATTGCATGAAAGGATTTCCACTGTCGTACAAATAGAAAAGAAAGAAACATCAAATAGAATTGTTGTCAAATTGTTATATAGAGAAAATGAAAGCTAAGGATAACTATGTGGCATAAAGGTTGAAACTCTAACATAATCAATATGATTTTTTAAAAAGATTTGTTTAATTTCACTCTTGAGATGTAAGTGTTGCTGGCAAGGCCGATGTTTATGGTTCATCTCCAACTACACTTGAAACATTTTGAAAAAGTTAATAGTCTAGTAATTAGTCATTTAACAGCATTCTATGATTATAAAACATTTTCAGTACCACTTCTGTCATTAGATAGGAAAGGTATATTGATAGCAAAGTAAAACGTGCATCAAGTTGTGAAGAGGAGAATGAGGTTACAAAAAAATAATGGTATGCTAAATGAGTGAACAAAGATCTGGCAAATAGAGTCTAACATGGGAAAGTTTGAAACTGTCCATTTTGGCATGAAGAATAAAAAAGAAAGAATATTATCTGAATGGTGAGAAGCTGCAGAGCTCTGAAATGCAGGGGATATGGGTGTCCTAGTTCACACATCAAAAACATTAGTATGCAGATACAGCAGTAGTTAAGAAAGCTAACGGAACGTTGTCATTTATTGTGAGGAGAGTTAAATATGAAAAAATTACAGATGTTAAACTTCAAATGGTGAGACTATGTCTGGTGTATTGTGCACAGTATTGGTCACCTTACTTAAGGAAGGATACAAATGCATTGGAGGTAGTCCAGAGAAGAGTTACTACATTAATAGATGGAATAGGCAGGTTGTTTTGTGAGGAAAGATGGACAGGCTAGGTTCACATCCACTGGAGTGTAGAAGAGTGATAGGTGACTTGATTGAAATATATTAGGTCCTGACTGATCTTGACAGGTTTAATGTGGAAAGGGAAAATCATTGCTTAGTGATCAGCAATCTCCTATCTGAAATGGAGATGAGATGATCTTTTTCCTTCAGTGGATCATGACATTGGAACTCTCTTCCTGAAATGGTGGTGGAAACAGAATCCTTGCATATATTTTTAAGTTAGAGGTAGATTGGTTTATGTTAAGGAGGGCTGAAAGGTTACTGGAGTAGGAAGCAATGTGGATTTGCAGTTGTAATTAGATCAGCTGTGATTATTGAATGGTGGAGCAGTCTTAATGGGCTGAATGGCTTTCACCTGGTCCAAATTCATATGTTTAAATGTTATTCAAAGGAAATTGATCACATTGCTAACTAATTAAAGCGTAACTTTCTAAGACGTTTGTAAGTAACAGTGATGTGAGATTGGGAATGTGGAATTGCTCGCTGAGCTTAGTGATTGTTGGCTATGGGTTTGTAGTAAAGAATCATAGAGCCCTACAGTGCAGATAAAGGCCATTTGGCTGACAGAGTCTGCACCAATTCTCTGAAGAACATCCCACAGCTACAGCATATCCCTGTAACTCTGCATTTACCATGGCTAACCCACCTAGATGGCACAGCCCTGGACACTATGGACATTTTCACATGGTCAGTCCGGCTAACCTGCACATCTTTGGACAGTGGGAGGAAACTGGACCACCTGGTGGAAACCCTCACGAGAATGTACAAACACCACACAGGCAGTCACCCAAGGCTTGAATCGAATCCAGGTCCCTGGAGTGCGTGGACAGCAGTGCTAACCACTATGGCACCATGCTGTCATAAGGAATTAATAATGGGGAACTGGGAAATGGCAGAATAGTTGAATAAATACAATGCATTAGTCTTCACAGTAGAAGACACTAATGGCATTCCAAGGTTATTAAATATTCAAGGGGCAATAGGAGGAGAGGAAATAAATAAAATAACTATCATCTGAGAAAAAATGCTCTTGAATCAAATAAAGAAAAATAAATTCCCTGAACCTCATGGCGTACTTCCTAGGAGATTAAAGTAAGTAGCTACAGAAATGGTGGATGTATTGGTAAGAATATTCCAAGACTTTTGAGATTCTGGAAAAGTGCCAGAGGATTGGAAAATTGCTGATGTAATGCTGTTATTCAAAATGGAATGAGATTAAAAAAGGGACCTATAGGCCAGTTAGCTTAAGATTTGTTAGTGGGAGAGTCTGTTGTATAGGATGTAAACAGCAGAGCACTTAGAAATGCAAAATATGGATCAAGCAAATTCTGCATGGTTTCATGAGAGGAAATCATTCCTGACTGGAATTCTTCAAGGAGGTAACAAGCACAGGAAGCAGTCATTCAATCATTGTGCCTGTGTCCAGTGTATTGGATCCAATCCCTCCATTTTAATTCCCTGCTTTCCCTAACACAGCAATGCCATGGATAACACCCTTTCTCTTGATGTTTACTGTCCAGTCTGACAAGACCAATTCTGACTTACCCATAGACCAACTTTGGTGGACAGCCCCACCTGAGGACAACTGAACACCCTGATAGTTTCTATGCCACTTTGCAACTGACATATTAATAGTTCCCAGATTGATTGGGACTTGATCTGTAGGTTTGTCTGTGACTCGAGTCCCTGCACTGGATGGGCATGGATTTGTAGACCCTGATTGCACCACGTGGCTGACTGACCATGACCAAGGATTTGTGCTCCCCCCAATCCCAGACTGAGATCACATGCAGTCCTTGACTGACTGTGGTAGCATCTCTTACAGACTATAGTTCCCCTTTACTCAACTAGAGATAGTGGGATATATTTCTGGGTTGCACAATTAAGCTTGTGTTGAAGCCCTGAATGACAGACCAAACTTTAGGATTTACTTGCTAACCTGTTCATGCTCTACCTCTTGAAATTGCATTCATTTTTAAATGGTTAGCGTTCACTGAGATTCTATCTATCCCTTCCCCTCAGCCCTTGTAAAATACAGGCCCAGATGATATTTACAAACACTATGATTTGGAATACATACATCCTTCTTTATTAAACCACAAACGTCTCAATCCATATGTGTAATTTTGCGGACAGAGTGTTGGTGCCTTTGCAATTAGGTTGCATAAACATAGACCTATGGTCTACCCAGTCTGACCAAAGAAAAACAGTTTGTAGTTGCCTTGTAAAAAGCTGATTCCAGCTGATCACTGGAGCCAAAACATCACAGTCTGGAGAGCTGCTGAAAGAATTACTAACTGTTTCAGAGGGTGAGACGACAGATTTCAAACTCTTGTCAAATTCTTCTACTGGACGTTGGCCAATTTTTAAGCATGTCACAAAGTGTTAAATACTGAAGAATCCAATAATTGCCAATTTACAAAAGTAACTGAAAGACATATTAAAAGGCATTTGTACTTCATGATAGAAACTACTGGTAATTGAAAGGGTATTGTGTTCTGCTGCCAGTGTTGCAGGCTGACTGAAATTGAAACCCTTGACACTGCTTTCAGACAGTTACATAGGATTACCTAGGATATTGTATAGGCATGGAAACAGGCCATTCAATCCAACCTGTCCATGCTAACATTTATGTTCAATTCATGTGTTCTCCCATTTTTGCACATTTAAAATCTACCATTATAATCATCCATTCCCCATTCTTCTGTATGTTTTTCTAGCTTCCCTGTAAATGTGTAATTGTCCCCAAGTATTAAGGTGAGGTCTGGGGATTAATTTTAGCTGAGCATCTTTTTGTGCCTGCAGCATACAGGAAACCATACAGTTTTAAGTGTTCAAAACTGGGTATATACAAAATGCACCATCGTTATGTTCTGCCAGTTTTCTTCATAAACCATCCTGACCTAAACTAGGATTCCAACTGCCTTGAATTTCTTTCCCCATTCCTTGGATTTGTGGGTTCAATTTCAGGGCATTCCAATTGCATGGCAAGTGATAAAACCATTTCAGTTAAAGTTTTAGCATGTACCCTGTCACAGACCGGCAAGCCCTTTGGCTTTATTCCACTCATTGGGTAAGGAGCTTTCCATGTCCCTTAATCCCAGCACAGCTCTGTTGGACTCTTCTAAAGGATACCAAACCATGATATTTTTCAAGCAGAAATTATTTTGTTTTCTGGTGGTCTCTATTGCTTGCTTGGTTTAGATCCTGCATGTGCACCCTTGTGGAATTTGGTATAACTGGGTGTACTTGCAAGGAGGAAATGAGGACTGCAGATGCTGAAGAGTCAGAATTGAAAAGTGTGGCACTGGAAAAGCACAGCGGGTCAGGCAGCATCCCAGGAGCAGGAAAGTCGACGTTTCAGGCATAAGCGCTTCATCAGCAAGGCTCACCCCAAGCTCAGAAATTCGAATTCCTAAATCAAGGGCTTCTCAAACCTAACTGTTCCTTCAGTCTGTCCTTTATAAGGGGCAAAGACAGCTTTTACAAATCAATGTGAAGACTCCCAGAAATGGTAGAGACACAGCACATACAGCTTTTATATCTAGGGCATCCACTCGTCTCTTGTTGAAATTATGGAGGGAGACTTGTGAATTCCAAGGATTTACAGGATTGCTCTCAACAATATGATTCTTACTATAACCCTATTTTTATATAACTCTCAAAGGCAGCGCTCTAGAGGGATGAACTAATTCTGTACACCATTTTAATATAGAACAGACTGTTGGTGATTACATTAAAGCATACAGTCTCATGTGGCAAATCCATAGCTAATCTCAAACTGTTAGTCATTAATACAACAAAGTGTATATATGATGGCTTTTGATGGACTATGCTATTTCCTTTTGACCAGGAATTTTAAAAACTCTAGAGATCTTCTCTTTGGGTGATAAAATAGTTTTCCGTTTTAAACCAATCTATTGTCTAAAGAGACCTCAGAGATTTCTGAAACACATGTGGTTTAAACGATAGTGTGGTTTGACAAAAGATTTCACTTTACATGCTGTCTGAAATGACAGACTCTAACCTAAATGGGGAACTCAAAACAGATTGTACAGAGAGAACATCAAATTTTCCCATATTTTTTCACTATCATTCAAACTAATTGAACGTTTTATCAAATATATAATGACTGAAAGAGTGTCCCATTGATACTTTCCCCCAGTTGTTAGGTAATACTGTATATTTGGTCCATTCTTTGAAAAAAAGAGAAATAGAAACTATTGAATGAATATATACCTAATGAATCTTTTTCTCAAAATGTTAATGGTTTTAATAGAAACACTGTCACGAGTTTAAGCTTTGTGAACAGTGGTCATTTCACCTTGAAATACCACACATGGAGCTGAGGGAAAACAATGAATGGTGTGAAAAGATTAGAGTCAGCAGCTCTTCAGTGGCAGGCATGAAAACGGAAAATACTGGAGAAACTCAGCATGTCTGAGGAGCGAGAAACAGAATTAAAAGTTTGAGTACAGTATGACTCTTCTTCCAATCTCTGTTAAAACTGTTCCTCCACAAATGTTTCCAGATATCCTGAATTTTTCCAATACTTTCATTTTTTGTGACAGTTCTCTAGAATTCACAGAATTTTGCTTTTACTTCAGCAGGAATGTAGTGAATATTTTCAATGTATATATATTCATTCATTATTTATTCATATCTGCCCTGCTTGGAGACAGGTCTTTGGCTCATTCATTGTCTGCTGCTGCTTCACCCTTCATTGCAATCACACTCACCCTTCCTCCTCCATTGCTTACTCCAGCCCGCCTTATGAATACTCAAGAAAGAGGCTATCAGATGCTTAAGACCAAGAATTCAAAGCAACAATTAAGTCATTCCTATAGATGTGATCAAGAAGAGAATTCACCTGATGTTTGACTACTGTAAAGGGATATTGCTGGGACAGATGGAATATTGCATTTTTGTTTATATTCTGATTTCATTCAAATTTTGTGAAATATAAATAATTCAGTTTATTCTATTTTATCTTTCTTTTGTGAAATAAACTTTTGGTTTATTGTTAAACCTATATCAGCAGCCTTGCATATTTATATTTACTTGTGAAAGTAAAGAAAAAGAATGTATTCTATTGAGCCAGATTTCAGACTGGGATCTGACTTGTTCACTAACAACAACAGTACAGTAACTGCTGTTATATAAACAATATGTGCACATAAAGTATGTTTTTTTTGTGTTTGCATGATTGCACTCAGATTATTATGTTTGTATATACATAACTCTATTGTGATACATGAATACATCATTTGTGTGTCTATCTCTGTATCAAGCTATATGTGCAGGAGTGGCGACCCAGGTATGTAGGCATGATGCACAACTTTTACAATTAAATCATTTTTATAACCTGTCTAAGGGAACTGATCATATGATACAGGTAATGGTGAATTGATGGACAGAATCTTGGGAACATCATGCATATTGACAGTGAGATGAAACCATGCTTGAGAAGGTCTTGTAACAGACACAGATCATAATTGGTTAGGTTGCATTGTCCATAGTGCAAAGCAAGGATTAGATTTAAGAACAATTCCAGCACTAATTGAGGTTTGTGTGTTAGACCACATACCTGATAGAAAACATTTTAAATGATATAGAATACATATTAACAATTCCAGTGACTCAAAAGGTGAATTTAATTCCATTTCATCACTTTAATAGCTTAAAAGATTCAATTATTGTGATCCATTATTTGTGTGGTATTCTACTGCTCACTTTACCTTACACAGAAGTAAAGAGAACAGCAGCCAATGTTTCTTGAAATTACTGTTTACTTGTTGCCCTGCTCATTCCCTTTAAGATTAACACATGGCCACACATGCACACTTCTTAATAAGAGTGTGGTCTGTGCACAGACTGCTGGTTCCCTGCATAGTATAGTCTGGACTGTTGTGTGACCAAGAACCTGTGCAGCTTCAGGGGGAATGCCACTGGCCAGAAAACTAAAAGCGCCAGCAAAACTCTGACTATTTTTCCAATAACCAGTATTATAGTTTTATTGCCCGAAACAGATTGGGAACTAACAAGCTGCAATGTGGTACAATTAATATTATCATATTTATATAATATTAATATCACATTCAATTCTGCAAGGTGATAAAAATCAGTTCAACTAAGAAAATGAGGCAGGGACATTTAAATATAAAAGTTTTTTAATTATGCATCAGAAAAGTATGCAGAATGTGAAAAACCTTTCAAGATGTTGCACAGACACTAAAGCTCTGTGTCTGTGTCTGGTTAAGTGGTGAGCTTAGGAAGGTGGAGAGCATTGACTCAAACTTCCTGTGGGATCCTTCTGTAATGCAGCCAGCACTCTGCTGAGTTTAAAAAAAGAACCTGAGGGAAAAGTTGGAGCTGGAATGATTTGGGTTGAGCAGGGCACGTCTCCACAGGGCCAGGCTTTGCACAGTTGGATTGGATCACACTGACATGGTGAAAACCTGGTGGCTCCAGCCTGGCGGGCCGCTCAGCAGGTTGATGAATGTCCAAGGCTCAGGATCTTGCCATTCAGGCCAGTAAAATCAAGCCACAATGAGTTACAGTTTCCCAGCTCTCCCTCCTCCCCCCAAATACAAACATTCATTACTGTTAGATGCTCGCAGCTCACTTTACGTCATATACTCGCTCCCTCTCACAGCACATTTCGATGACTCTGCCCAATGCATCATTTTAAACATCCTCATTACATTAAATCAAGCAAAAAAGATTCTCAAATGTGTTTGTTTTCTTAACAATGAAAAACTAATTGAGAAAAGCCTTTGAAGTACAGATAAAATTAAATTCCTGCTTAACCACTTGACTCCCACATATATCAATGTCTCCCTGAGCTAGACAGTGAGGTCTGGCAAAGAAATTTCACTTGATATTTTAATCCTGGAGCAGAGCTGGGTATTTTGCTGATATGCCAACATATTTGCCACACTCTGCTAACACTTTGATGTACACACAGACAGAGGGAGAAGAGTCAATTGAGTTTACATTACGTAGGTGTCTGTCAATGTATCCCAAAGATAGTGCTGTATTGATGTAGCTGGTAAAATTCTTTTGCGTAAGAGTTAAATTGGAGAGGAAGTCCTGAAAAATGGGTGTGGGATTGATAGATTATTAACCCATGCCCCATCATTGTGATGCAGCCAGCAAGTTAAATTCATCTTGCTTGTTGTTTTAAGTGATTGCTTGTGTAGCCAGTGCTCTTCACACAGTTCACTGGCTCCATGCATCAACAGGGGCCCAATACTGCAAGTAGCTTGAGTTACTTAAAGGCAGCCTTTACCTCTTAAAGAGGCATTGCATTGTGGCTGTAAAAAGTGGCACGTTTCTTTTCAAAACCATATTTTCTATTGTGATATCTTGAGCAATGGTTGAACATGAGAGATACTGAATGACGGGGTGTTTTGTCAGTGCATTTGTGGTCTTGATACAAGATGAGTTGAGAGGGAAAGATATCCTGTAAGAAGCATATGCTCAACAAGCATTGGTAAGAAATAGAGTCAATGCGAGGAGGTTTGCTCCATGGACATGGAGATAGTGAAGAATCATCATAGAATCCCTACAGTGCGGAAGCACGTCATTTGGCCCATTGAGTCCACACCGACCTTCTGAAGAGGATCCCACCCAAACCCACCTTATCACTATAACCTTGCATTTGCCATGGTTCATCCACCCAGCCTGCATAAGCCTGGACACTATGGGCAATTTAGCAGGGCCAATCCACCTAACCTGCACACCTTTGGACTGTAGGAGGATATGGCAAGAATGTGCAAACTCCACAAGACCGTCACTCAAGGCTGGAATTAATCCCAGGTCCCTGATGCTGTGAGGCAGCACTGCTAACCATTGAGCTACCGTGTCACCTCCTAAGAAGTTGAGGTGATTGAGTTTGGCTTTAGACGGTAGATCCAACCAATTACATCACTAGCTCCCTTTTACTGCTCCATACTCTACATCCCTATCATTCGTCTACCAACAATTTCCCATCAGGACAATGCTACCATTTATATAGTTTACCTCACCTTTGTACTCTAGCATTGTTATAAATTCACAATCAAAGCACAACCCACATAAATTTACAGCTATTCAACCATGAAAGCCACACAAACTAAACAAATCAGAGGCCAAACAGATTGCAGGATATTTCTCGAAATAATTTCCTCACTCTTGCCTGAGAACTTAATGCACAACAAGACACAGTGGGCAACCCATCCATCTGTTTAAAACTCTGTGGGGTTGCAGAACGAGCAATTTGGGTAGTAATCCCAAAGTCAACAATGGCGGCTTGGAGCAGAGACTCAGGTTTTATTATCCTGGAATTGGCAGCAAGGCCTCATTAAATGAGATCAATGTTTTATGCCATTGCATTTGGCCTAATTTAATGAGTTTTAAGGCCTGATCATTGACACCATCAGAGCCTGCAAAATTATAGGTACCTTAGTTGCTTTTTTTGTGCCAGCATCATAAGAACAATGGATCAGGAGGAGTTGACTGTTCAGCCCCTTGATTCTACTACCATCCGAGATCAGAGCTGATCATCGACCTCAATGTCTCTTTCTCCACAATATCCCCATATGATGTCATTTGTATCTAGAAACATAACAACTTGTCTTAAACATACTCAATGATTAAGATTCCATAGATCTTTGAATATGGAATTCTGAACATTCATTATCTTTTGAGTGAAAAATTTCTCCTTATCTCAGTCCTAAATGGTCTCCCTCTTATTCTGAATCTGTTCACTGGTTCTAGACCTCCTAGCTGGGGAAGAGATCCTTTCTGCATCTATCCTGTCAAATTCAGTAAGAAGTTTTAAAGTTTCAATGTGATCTCCTTTCATTCTTCTAAACGTTAGAGAATACAGACACAAATAGAGAGAAAGCTGAAGAAACAATGAAACCACCTCTCGTTCTTCTAACCCTAGGGAATACAAAAACAGATCGAAGCAATACCAGCGTCTGTGGAGAAACAAAGTTAATATTTTGGGTTAGCATGACTCTTCTTAAAAACTGATAAATAGTTCTATTCTATTCTAGAAAATTCTGGAGAATACAGGTGCATTCTCCTCATAGAACTTTTCTACCACCTCAAGAGCTAATCCTGTGAATCTCACTGAACTCACTACATGGTAAGCGTATACTTCCTTTGGTAAGACAACCAAAACTGTGCACAGTACTGCAGACTCATCAAGACTGAACAAAGAAACTTTCACTGCTTCTTACAAAGACTTTTCATTGCTGACATTTTAAAAAAGATTTGTCAACAGTTGTTCATTTGAAAATGCTGAGGAGTGATACCAGATTTGTTGTTAAGACGCTGTCGCTGAAAGGAAATTGGTGCACATCCTGGAAGATACATCTTGGAAGTTACATGATTTAAGTTATTTTCTTGGACTTGTGTACAGCTAATCACATGGCTGGGTTTATGGATATTGTTTGGGGTTCAGTTTTGGTACAGCTTTCTAAGTGAGAGAGGTTACCCAGCCCAACCTCTGTCTTTCAAAGAAAACTCTTTGAAGAGCCCCATGTGAAATCAGAATAACAAATGGGACAGTTCTTCTGAAAAAAACTCTCTGAATTCTTTGTGATTATTAAATGAAAAGTTTTTACAGAGGTACCAGTGACAAATACTTGGCTAAATATTGGCCAAAGTGGGTTTTTTCAAAGTGAATCTCTGCAAAGAAAATCTCTTCTTTTTTCTCTAAGTAGCAAATTAAGGGCCTCTTCACATCAGTTCCAGTATTTTACCAGCTAGCTGATACCCCAGTAGGCCCTTTACTACATGAGACTTGATAGTCTCACTAAGAGCTGGGATAGAGGAATATGGCCTCCTGACTGGGCACTCTAAAGCTCATGATCAGCATTAGAGTGGTGCTCGAAAAGCACAGCAGGTCAGGCAACATCCGAGGAGCAGGAAAATTGATGTTTCGGGCAGAAGCCCTTCATCAGGAAGGCCCATGTCAGGTCCCCTTCATGTCAACGAATACCTCTGTACCAAGTAACCTCACTTTCTTCCATTTGCTGGGGCCTGACTGAATTTCTCTGGTAACCCAAAGCCTTGCATTTTGCTGAAGGTTATTTCCATGTTATTGTCGTCACTGGGGGCAGTACCACTACTGGCCACTGCCCCCAGTGACGCTACTGGGACTGAACACCTGGTTGTCTCCAATTAGCTACCAGCTCTTGGAGGAAGGAGCTTGGCCTGAAGGCTTGATGAGACTGATGGCCCCTCATTAATTGCTACAGGAAATAATATTTGGTTGGTTTTCCCAAATGGCAGAGATGGGGTTGCCACTGCTTTCTGCCCATCGCTGGGGACAACACTGCCTCAAAAATGTCCTGGCCAAGGCTGCAGCATTTGGCAGATTTCACCCATGACCTGTTTTGTGAAGCAGAGAGGCTTCATGCATTGATCCTCATGGATAGTGATGGAGGAAAATTATTCTCATGATCCTGAGTGTCTATGGCCTCACGCTGAGTGTCCTTTTTCTTCTCTTTTCACATTTTCCAATAGATTATCCCACTCTGTATGGTTTCACTCCTTTCTTACAATCATGTTCTATTTCCTGAGCAATCACTACCAAGCCACGCATGGCTGGAAACAATATTTTTCAGTCCTGGTGTGTGAATTACAGAAGGAAATATGCACAGCACTAGCAGTACCAATCCCCTGTTGATTCACCTAATTTTGACCAAGTTTTGGAAAGCTCTAAATGCATGACTGCAACCAGAAGAAATAATTTAACGATTAACCTGTAAATACTCTAAATCTCTTTAAAATTTTATTGGTGGGCTTCCTTCAAATTCTACAGTATATTGAAGTGTACAGAGCTAAGCCAGGCTGTTTGGGTATATTGCAGAGTCTGAAAAAGACAACAGAGTCTTAAAATTCTCTCTAATGACAGAGCAGCCCTATGGTCTAGTAAGACTACAGTGATTTTACCCTTATCATTTAAATATATATAAATATATTATTGTCAATAGTGGTGATGACTGTCATGAATTACATTGAGAATGAATATCAGTAACCATCCATTCATATCCATGGTCTTTTAGTGATATGTAGCAATTTGTATTCATCCCTCTATTTCCAAAGTTGGCCTTAGAAATTTCTTCAAGGCAAGACTATAAGATGTATTGACCCAAATATTGTCCTGCATGTGCCACGCTGGCAGGAGTGAGCTCTCCATTTTTTATAGGTGTTTAAAATGGCAGGAAGGAATGGGTTACTAATATTGAAGACTAAACTAAAACAAAAAAAAACTGTTGATGCTGAAGAACTGAAACAAAAACTGAAATTGCTGGAAAATCCCATTAGGCCTGGGAGCTTCTGTGGAAAGCAGAGTCAATGCTTTGAATCTAGTGAGCCTTCTTCAAAATGATGGGCTGAAAGGCCTCCTTCTGCTCTGTAAGTACTCTATGACCAGAAATGCAAGGCTAATAGTACAAGTCAAATAGATCAAATCTCACCATCGCAGCCAATGAAATTTATATTCAATTCATAAATCTGAACTTAAAAGCTAGTTTGAGTAATGATGGGCCATGAAACTAATGTTGATTTGTTATAAAAACCTTTCCTGTTTGCTAATAATTATAAGAGAATGATTGGTCTGGCCTACATGTGCCTGCAGGCTGACACAATTTGCTTGACTTTTAAACACTCTGAAATTGCTGAGCCAACCCCTCAGTGGTTTCAAATCACTACAAAGCCAAAAAGGAATGAAACTGGTCAGACTACTTGGAATTAACTGAGGGACTAAAATGGCAATGGCTGTATATATGTCAATCTGCACAGTCCTCCTTATCAACATCTGGAGACTTCTAATAAAATTGGGAGAGTGTCTCAAGGACTACTGAAGCAGTAGCCTGACATACGTAAAATCACACCTTACGATTTCCTAGACACCACTATCACTATTCCTGGATAATTCCTGACCCATTGGCAGGACTGACCAACCAGAGATCGTTTATAGCCCGGATGGTGTTTCCCTCAGAATCCTCAACATTGATTCTGGACCTCAAAAATGGCATCAAATCAAACATGAGCAAGGAAACATTCTGCTGATTACTATCTTCTGTAGGCCCACCCACCACCACCACAACTTCAGCTGTTGAATCAGTACTCCTTCATGGTTAACACTAAGTGGAAGGAACAGTTCTTATGAAGTCAAAGTCCCATCTTCACATTGAAGATATGCTCCATTGTGTTGTGCGGTGCCATCACTGGGCCAAATGAGGTAGATTTTAAACATATCTAGTGACTTCCATGAGGGTCTGGGGGTCATCAACAGCATTGGAAGTGGACTCAATCTCATGGCGTAGTACATCCCTCAGTCTACCATTATCATCAACGGATCAAACCTGCTTCAGTGGAGAGTACATGCCTTGAGCAGCATCAGGAAACCTAAAAATGAGTTATCAACTTGATGAAGCTACAACCTGGGTTAAGCAGCAGAATTAGACAGGCAGAGCTAAGCTACCTATAGCCAATGAATTAGATTTAAACTCTCTAATCCTGCCACATCCAGTTGTGAATGATGGCGGACAATTAAAAAAAACTAACAGGAGGAGGCTCCACCAATATCTCCATCAATATTGAAGCAAAATGCAAGGCTGAAGCATTTGTAATTCTATCAGTCAGGAGGCCGAGTGGATGATCCACTTGGGGACCATTGGAGATTTGTCGCTTCAGATGCCTTTCTTTCCCTAATTTAAATCATTCCACATGATATCAGGAAATGGCTGAGATCAAGGATATTGCAAATTCTACGGGCCCTGACAACATCCCAGTGACAATGCTGAAGGAAATGTGACCTTAAGCTGACTATGTGTAAATTGCTACGGGTGGGACACCTTAGCTACCACTTTGGCATTTAAACAGCAATGTGAAAAGCTGACCAGATACTTCCTTCCAAAAAAAAGACAAATCCAAGTGGGACAATTACTGACCCATCAGTCTATGCAAATCAGCAAAGTGATAGAAAATGCCATTGACAGTGTTATGAAGTGTCACTTACTCAGCAAGATCCTGCACAATAATGCTCAGTTTACATTTTGTCAGGGCCACTCAGCTCCTGACATCATTACAGCTTTGGTCAAGATGGTGAAAACTACTGCTTTGGCGTCAACGCAACATGGCATCAAGGACTTCCAGCAAAGCTGAAATCAATGGGAAGTGGGGAGGAGCTCCACTGGTTGGAGTCATATGGTTTTAATTCTGAGAGGTCAATCCTCTAAGTCACAAGACATCTCTGCAGGAGTTCCTCAGGGTAATGATTTAGGCCCAGCCATCTTCACCTGCTTCATCAACCACATTCCTTTCATCATGACTTAGGATATTTGCTGATGATTGAACAATATGCAACACCCATCAGCAACTCCTCAGAGACTGAAGCAGTTTGTGTCCACATGCAGCAAGAACTGGGAGACATTTGGGTGTGATCTAATAAATGGGCAGTAACATTCATGGAACACAAGCGCAAAACAAAAAACATCTCCAACAAGAGCGGTGTACCCTAGAACTCTGTGGGAAGCTAGGGAAATGATTGCTGGGCCCCTTGCTGAGATATTTGTATCATCAATAGTCATGGATGAGGTGCCAGAAGACTGGAGGTTGGCTAATGTGGTGCCACTATTTAAGAAAGATGGTAAGGAAAAGCCAGGGAACTATCGACCAGTGTGCCTGACATTGGTGGTGGGCAATTTGTTGGAGAGAATCCTGAGGGACAAGATTTACATGTATTTGGAAAGGCAAGGGCTGATTAGGGATAATCAGCTTGACTTTGTGCGTGGCAAATCATGTCTCATAAACTTGCTTGAGTTTTTTAACAAAGTAACAAAGAGGATTATGAGGGCAGAACAGTAGACGTGATCTATATAGACTTCAGTAAGGCGTTTGACAAGGTTCCTCATGGGAGACTGGTTAGCAAGTTAGATCTCATGGAATACAGGAAGAACAAGCCATTTGGATACAGAACTGGCTCAAAGGTAGAAGACAGAGGGTGGTGGTGGAAGGCCTTTCAGACTGGAGGCTTGTGACCAGTGGTGTGCCAAAAAGATCGGTGCTATGTCCACTGCTTTTTGACATTTATATAAATGATTTGGATGTGAACATAGGAGATATAGTTAGTAAGTTTGAGTTGACGCCAAAATTGGAGCTGTAGTGGACAGTGAAGAAGGTTACCTCATGGTACAACGGGATCTTGATCAGATGGGCCAAGGGCTGAGGAATGGCAGATGGAGTTTAATTTAGATAAATGTGAGATGCTGCATTTTGGAAAAGCAAATCACAACAGGACTTATATACTTAATGGTACTGTCCTGGGGACTGTTGCCGAACAAAGAGACCTTGGAGTGCAGGTTTATAGTTCCTTGAAAGTAGAGTCACAAATAGATAGGATAATGAAGAAGGCATTTGGTTTGCTTTCCTTTATTGGTCAGAGCATTGAGTACAGGAGTTGGGAGGTCATATTACAGCTGCACAGGGCATTGGTTAGACCATGTTTGGAATATTGCGTGCAATTCTGGTCTCCTTCTGATGTGAAACTTGAAAGAGTTCAGAAAAGATTTACAAGGATGTTGCCAGGGTTGGAAGATTTGAGCTATAGAGAGAGGCCGAAGAGGCTGGGGCTTTTCTCCCTGGACTGTTGGAGCCTGAGGGGTGACCTTATCAAGGTTTATACAATCATGAAGGGCATGGACAGGATAAATAGACAAGATCTTTTCCGTGGGGTGGAGGAGTCCAGAACTGGAGGACATAGGTTTAGGGTGAGAGGGGAAAGATATAAAAGGGACCTAAGGGGCAACCTTTTCACACAGTGGGTGGTGCATGTGTAGAATGAGATGCCAGAGGAAGTGCAGGATGCTGGTACAATACAGGATTCATGAATTTGAAGGGTTTAGAGGAATATGGGCCAAGTGCTGGCAAATGGAACTAAATTAGGTTGGGATGTCTGGTCGGCATAGATAAGATGGACCAAAGGGTCCATTTCCATGCTATACATCTCTACGACTTGAGAGTGAGTCTAAGTATTTCCCCTTGACATCCGATGGAACTTTCATCACTGAAACCCCATCATCAACCTACTGGGAAGTTACCATTGACTAGAAACTGAACTGGCCCAGTCATACAAATATTGTGGCCACAAAAGCAAGTCAGACCTGGGATTTCGATGGCATATAATGCACCTCCTGACTCCCCAGTGCCTGCCCACAACATATGAGGCGTAGGTTGGAAATATAACAGAGTATTGCCCATTTGCTTGGAAATAGTGCAATTGCAATAATACTCACGGAGCTTGAATTATCCAGGACAAAGCAGCCCATACAATCCACAACTGATCCATGATCTTACGCATTCATTCCCTCCACCAGCAAAACACTGCAGCACTTACAAGACGCATGGCAGCAACTCTCCAAGGCTCCTTCAACAGCACCTTTCCAACTTGAGACCATTATCACATAGAAAGACAAGGCTAACACATATATGGGAATACCATCATCTGTGAACTTCCCTCCAAGCTGCACAACATCCTGACACAGAATTAGGTCACTGTTGCTTCATAGAAACATAGAAAACATGAGCAGGAGTAGGCTATTAGGCCCTTTGAGTTTGCTCCACCATTCAATATGATCAAGGTTGATCATCCACTCAGTACCCTGTTCCTGATACCTCTTCATACCTTTTGATCGCTTTAACATTAAAAACTATTAGATTAGATTAGATTAGATTACAGTGTGGAAACAGGCCCTTCAGCCCAACAAGTCCACACCGACCCGCCGAAGCGCAACCCACCCATACCCCGACATTTACCCCTTACCTAACACTACAGGCAATTTAGCATGGCCAATTCACCTGACCTGTACATCTTTGGACGGTGGGAGGAACCCGGAGCACCCGGAGGAAACCCACGCAGACACGGGGAGATCGTGCAAACTCCACACAGTTAGTCGCCTGAGGCAGGAATTGAACCCAGGTCTCAGGCGCTGTGAGGCAGCAGTGCTAACCACTGTGCCACCGTGCTGCCCACTATATGCAATGTCACTTGAAAGCATTCAATGTTTTGTTCTCTATCTCTTTCTGTGGTAAAGAAGCCCATAGAATCAACACTCTCTAGGTGAAGAAATTTCTCTTCACCTCAGTCCACCCCTTATTTTAAAAAATTGTCCCATTCTCTGGACGTTCCTATATTTACCCTGTGTAGTTCTGTTAGGGCTTTGTAGGTTTTTCTGTGACCCCCACCTTCAAGCTTCTAAAATCTAGTGAATACGGTCCTAACCAGTCTCACTTCTCTTTACATGGCTACTCTGCCATACCAGAAATCAGTCTGGCAAACTTTTGTTACACTCCCTCCATAACAAGAACATCTTTCTTCAGATAAAATGACCAGAACTACATGCAATACTCCTAGTGTGGTCTCACCAAGGCCTTGTACAATTGTAGCAAGCCATTCTTGCTCCTGTACTCAAGTCCCCTCACTATGAAGACCAAATTACCAGCTGTCTTCTTCATTATTTGTTGCATCTGCATGCTTAGTTTCAATGACTGGTGTATAAAGACATTGCACCTCCCCCTTTCGCAATTTATCAACATTAAGATAACAACCTGCCTTTCTGTTTATGCTACCAAAGTGAAATACCTTGCACTTAGTCACCTTATATTTATTCTTTCATGCACTGCCCCATATGTCATTCACTGTTATTGATGATATGATGATTAATATTTTAGAATTTGAGGGCGAGAGGAAGAATTAGCAGAGGTTATGGGAATAATTTTGAATTTGTTTGGCAAAGAATATTATGTGAATCACAGGAGGATGACACATGTGAAACCCTCTCTTCAGGAAAAACACAGTCATATGCTAGGAAATTATAAATCAGGCTGTTTTCATTTGTCGGGAAATAATTCTGACTGGATCTTTTGCTTCTGGTCACTATTCCTTCCACCATGACTTAGGTGAACAAGAGTAGAAATGGACAGGCCCCTTCCCGCTTTACATTATGTTTCAATTATGTGGAATGAAACTAGTACTACCAGAAGTTCCTGCATTAAACAGGCGTGAACCTACTTATAATACTCATTTGAGACATGGTCATTCCTCCACTGTCACTTCCTGGGTTCTAGTGCACAAAATCAAAAGGATGTGGAGAAAGGGAAATGGCTGTGGCAGTGAATTCATTGTTCTAATCAACTGTTGAAGCAGATGTTGTCCTTTTAAAAGGAAATCAATTGTTTCAAAAGGAGAAATAGGAGCAGGCACAGAGATCAAGTAGGACATTGGGGTTAGGCTACATGACACAGTTGGAGGAAAACACCTGCAAAGACAAGATACACTGAATTGTTTGTTGTTGTATAGGATTTGATGACATTTACCAATGATGTCATGGGCAGATGATATTTTTGAAATGCAAATGTATCTCAGTATCTATTTACATGTACTCATTTTGGTGCATTTAACAGCTATTTCTGATTGAGACCTATACCCTCCCTGGCAAATTATTTCTCCTAAAATATAACTTGAATTAAATTTTAGCAGGCATAGGAAAAAAGGATCATATGGCATTGGAGCAGAGTAGGCCATTTGAATCTTCACTACTATTGAATCAGATTAGGGCTGATCTGCTTACAGTTTGAACACCACTTTTTTGCCTTGTCCATAACCCTTTACTCCCTTTGTTATTACAGATCTATCGAATTTGATCTTGAATAAATTGAACAAGCCTCCATTGTTTCCTGGGAAGAGAATTCCATGGCTAATAATCCTCTCAGAAAAGAATTCTCATCTCCATCTTAAAAATGAAACCTTACTATTAGACTATGTCCCCTAAGGAGAAACATCCTCTGAATTCTGCTTAGTCCCCTGAGGATCTTACATGCTGCAGTGAGATGACCTCTCTTTCTTCTAAACTCCAATGGATATAGGCTGAACCTATTCAGCCTTCTTCATAAGGTAAGCCCTTCACTCCAATACTGAGTTGAGTTAACTTTCTCTGAACTGCATTTATTGCAGCCATGATGTGGAGGTGTTGGACTGGGTAAAAGTCACCAGATTACAGTCCAACAGATTAATTTGAAATCACAAGCTTTTGGAGCTCCTTAACCTGATGAAGAAGCAGTGTTCCTAAAGCTTGTGATTTCAAATAAACCCGTTGGACTAAAATCTGGTATCATGTGACTTCTGATTTTGCATCTATTGCAATTACATACTTCTCACTAAGGAGGTGAACATTGCAGAGTTTTCTGTGTGGTCATACCAAGTCCCTGTACAGTTGCAGTAAATTTCCCAACACTATATTCCATTCCTTTTGCAATTAGAGCATTATGCCATTCACCTTTGTAATCACTTGCTGTATTTGTCCATTTACTTCATGTGTTTCATATACCAAGACTTGTAGGTCCCTCCTTGTCTTCAAGTTCTGCAATTTCTCCCCATTTAAATAACATTGTGTTTATCTACGTTTCCTGCTGAGGTGGACAAGTTCACATTTTCCCACATAATACTCCATCTACCAATTTTTTGCCCACTCATTTACTACTCAACCGACTCACAATGTTGAGATCAAGTAACTTGGCTCAGAACAACAATGAAATATTAGACCTTCTGATCTGTATGAATTAGAACTGCACAAATAGAGTCAAACAGCCCGGAAATAGACCTTTGGCCCAACTCATCCATGCCGACCAGATTTCCTAACCTTAACTAGTCCCATTTGCCTGCATTTGGTCCATATCCGTAGATAACTTTCCTATCTATGTACCTCTCCAAATGTCTTTCAAATGTTGTAATGTATGTGGATTTACTCACAAGGCCAAGAAGAGATTTTACTTACATTGACTATCATTTAAAATTTTCAAAATGTGAGACTCAGGGTGTTATTTCCCCGTGCCTGGAAATAGTGAGGATCGTGGAATGAGAAACAAGCCACTGGGTGGGTTAGCCTTGCAGACACACTCATTCTCACCCTGCCACCTCAGTATTTATGTTGTTCAAGAGGATCCATGGGTGACCTTCTCAACCCATCACCAACTCATGATTAATCAATGACCATTTAAGAGGCTCAAACCCACCCGCAGCCTGATGATCTGCTTTCTTGATAGGGGCATCAGAGGCAGGTATGGGATTAGAGGGGTGGCTGTTTAAAGGTGCTCCCTTGACCTTGCTTTTGATCACTCTCTGTCTGTGACCCATATTCCACAACTCTCCCAAAGAAATGTATCCAGCAGCTCACCCAGTGCAGCCCTACATTGCTATACAGCCTTGGCCTCCAGTGACATTCTTCAGCTCCCTGAGACTGCCAATCTCTGATTGGTCAGTGGCTTTGAGTAGGGTGAGATTCCTGATTGGATGTGAAGTTCACTGGCCGGTAGTAAGGACCCAATTGGAGCCAGGTGTGACAAACTTTCATGTCATGGGGGCAGGGAGTGAACCCCTCCTGAGATCTCCTGCCCTAATACTGAGCGCATCTAACACTAAATCCTAGCATTAGTTTTAAAGCATAGGAAAATTAAGGGCACTTGTATGGAGCCTGTCACATACTGTCAAAGAATCATAGAAATCATAGAATCATCGAATCCCTACAGTGTAGAAACAGGTCACTTGACCAAGTCCACACTGATCCTTCGAAGACCCATTCCCCTAAACTATTATTCTACATTTACCCTTGACTAATGCGCATAACCTATACAACCCTGAACACTATGGGTAACTTAGCATGGTCAATGAAGGGAAAATTGAATAGCAATTTCCAAAATCCTGATTGAGTTTGCTCAAGAAGGGAAGAAGACATCTCTGTCAGCAGAATGGTTGGGGTAATGAGAGGATACAGATTAAGGTAATTGGCAAAAGAACAAGAGGCATGGATGGGAAGTATATCTTTTACACAGTGGATGATCTGTTTGAAGTCTTCAAGATATTAATGAGGAAAGACAGAGAAAATAAAGATAGTCTATTTCCTCTGAAATTATACAGCATCAGCAATACATTTCTGTTCCTGTATTCTAGAATATCCTTTATTGTCGTGTTTATTCAATGTAAAATGCAGTGAAAAGTGTGTGCCATCACTGTACATAGGCGCCACTTACATTAACTTAGAATAAAATAATAAAAAAATAAAGACAATCCGACGTTTCCTTCTATGCTGCTATGGCACACCAGAGTCCTACTCTGGGCTTCCCAGTCCATGCCATGCTGCCACCAGAGTTCCACTCTGGGCTTCCCAGGCCACATCATGCCAATGCAAGAGTCTCGTTCCAGGCTTTCCCCACATCATGCCGCCAAGAATGTCCTGCTTCGGGCTTCCTAGCTTTCTTGAAAAGAATGCAAACATTGCATTTGCCTTCCTAACTGTGGAGTGAACCTGCATGTTAATCTTAAGAAAATCCTGAAATCGGAATTCAAAGTCTTTTTGTGTATTAGATTTCTGAAGCCTTTGCCCATTTAGAAAATAGTCTACACCTCTATACTTCCTACCGCTACACATAACAACACGCTTTCCATATTGTATTCCATCTGCCACTTCTTTGCCTCCTTTCCTAGCCTGTCCATATCCTTCTGCAGCCTCTCTGCTTCCTCAACCCTACTTGTCTCTCCATCTATCTTTGTGTCACCTGCAAACTTAGCAACCATGCCCTCAGTTCCTTTGTCCAGATTATAAACACATAGCATGAATAGTTGTGGTCCCAACATGGACCCCTGCGGAGCGCCACTAATCACTGGCTGCCATCCTGAAAAAGACCCCTTTATCCCTACTCTCTGCTTTCTGCCAGTCAGCCAAACCTCTATCCATACCATTACCATCTCTAACATTAAGGACTGTTATTTTATTTAGCACCATCCTGTGCAGCACCTTATCAAAGGCCTTCTGGAAATCCTAAAAGATAATATCTACTGGTTCTCTATTGTCTAATTTGCTTGTTACCTTCTCAAAGAATTCAAACAGATTTGTCAGGTATGACCTTCCTTGATGAAACTCTGCTGACCTAGAACTATTCTACCCATGATGTGGAGGTGTTGGACTGGATAAAGTTAAAAGTCACACAATACCAGATTTTTAACTATTTTATTATACACTTCCAATCTCACCCTTAATAATGACTCTAACATTTTAATTACTTAGTTCTTAAATTTTGATTTATAAAAGTTTTGTAACTTTCAGTTTGTATCTCCTAAACATTTCCCATGTTTACCTTCAATCTGAAAGTAACCTGCAATGGATAACCGAATCAGTAACAAATTATTACCAACAAATGATGTCCCATGATGTCACTCTTTTGTTCTGGGACCCTGATCCTAAGCTTTAATTTATTCTGTAAGAACACCTTACAAACTATGAATCAACAGCAAACAGCATCTCTTCCCCTCTGCACTGAATTCCCACGCAGCCTCCAAACTCTAAATATCCACTCACTCGGGCTGTGTCTCACTCTGGATGTGATCTCTCCTTCTTGACTGTGTGAAGCTTACTGATTAAATTCTAACATTCAAAAATTGAGAGAAAAGTAAAATGGACTATAGAGAAAGAGAAGGTAAGTGAGCAAATTTGATAGATCTTACATCAAGCAGACGTAGGCATAAATCAAGTAGACATTTTGTGCAGTATCGTTCTATGATTCTTCTTTCTTCCTTTCTACAATCAATACCTTCTCCTGGGAAAAGGAAGAAAACAGAGAACAAAAACATGCCAGTGTAGGAAGGCAAGTTAGAAAATTACTGTCAAATTTTTTCAATGTAATCAAAAAAGTTCCATGCAACTCCTTGGTCCTGTGACACATGCCTCAGGAGCCACTTACATTCTGCTATGAGGCCCTGTGGTCACAACTAGCAACTAATTTAGTTTTGATTTGAAAATTGTACTCGCTGGACATGGTGGTATAAATCAATGCTGCTCTATGATAAAATGGGTGGAAGTTTTCTGGGGCTGCCTGGAGCTTTTAGAATGGTGGGCAGACGAACTTGGTGGGAGGCAAACATTCAGTCTTCTGGTGAGGGTGAGGAGATAAAGTTGTGCTATCAACTTCTCAGATTCTCTCCAGCAGTTTGGCTTTCTCACCCATGGTAGAGAATTTGTTTTGCACTCATTGACATGTCATGAATACTTATTAATACTCAAATTATATTTACAGAGTGCAATCTTGTTAGACAAACTGGAAACCACATGTTCACAAACATGACTGTATCAGTGATAGTTGGGTGAATGTCTTCCTCCAAGCCCTGCTGAGTACAACCATCTTCAGGTTATGTGATTTCTTCATAACTAAGGCATTTCTTTGCTCAAATGCTTAAATGCTCAAATGCTTAAATGTTCCAGGTGAAGCCTTTCCATGTTTAGCTCATGAGAAGTCTTAATCATAGGCAGAGTGGCTTTTCATTGTTAAATGACATTGTTAGTGGTGAATTCCAATTAGGCCAATGTGACTACCCAAGTGAGCCTACCTCTCTGGCTAATGCCAGTAAATCTGACTGGGGCAGGTAAGTGGAGTTCAACTCAAAAGGGAGCTCAATTCAAAAGAAAACCTACTGCGATAGTGTCCTTTTCTTATCGAACCCTTCGATGAAAAGCTATCAGGTGTGTAAGTTCTCCTAGTTGGAATGGAAGATCATCGCTGATGACACGTAAGCTGCTAAGTGCTGCAGGTCAATTTATCTTTAAAGCTAAATCCTGGCAGATGTATGACAGGCTGTATTACTATAGTGTCAGTAGTGCTGCATTGTAAACTGTAATGAAGTGACAGACATTGGTTGCTCATGAGGGGTCTGATAGAGATTCCTGATCTCAAAGCTCCCATTTGACAGTTTTTACACAGGCAACCTTATATCTGGTCAGCTAACTCACACTCATGGGATCATGAAACACTGAATGAGCAGCGGTACAAGTCCTAGCAGAGTGCAGCAGATTATTCATTCTTTTTCTGCATTGGAACCTGGTTTTCTTGATCTGCCCATGGTGATATACCAATGGGCTGAGAAGTGGCAGATGGAGGTTAATTCAGATAAATGTGAGTGCTACATTTTGGAAAAGCAAATCAGAGCAGAACTTATACACTTAATGGTAAGATCCTACGGAGTGTTGCTGAACAAAGAGACCTTGGAGTGCAGGTTCATAGCTCCTTGAAAGTGGAGTCGCAGGTAGATAGGATAGTGAAGAAGGCGTTCGGTATGCTTTCCTTTATTGGTCAGAGTATTGAGTACAGGAGTTGGGAGGTCA
>NC_057713.1:61184119-61258961 GCF_004010195.1 Chiloscyllium plagiosum
TAAAAGAGACCTAATGGGCAACTTTTTCACACAGAGGGTGGTACGTGTATGGAATGAGCTGCCAGAGGAAGTGGTGGAGGCTGGTACAATTGCAACATTTAAGAGGCATTTGGATGGGTTTGGAGGGATATGGGCCGGGTGCTGGCAGGTAGGACTAGATTGGGTTGGGATATCTGGTCGGCATGGACGGGTTGGGCCGAAGGGTCTGTTTCCATGCTGTACATCTCTATGACTCTAGATAGATTTCCAGAAAGTATTCGGTAAGGTAACACCTAAAAGGAAGCTGACAGTATTGGAGTAATGTATTGTGTGGATTAAGCATTGATTAACACACAGAAGACAGAGTCAGAATGATTGATTCCTTTTCAGGTTGGAAAGGCATAGGTAGTGGAGTGTCAAAGGATCAGTTTCATATAATTGTCCCCTTATCCTTTAACTATATCTCCTAGTTTGATATTACCCCATTAGAGGAAACATCTCAACATCTACTCCGTCACGGCCCCTCTGAACATTGTACATTTTAATGAGATCACCCCTCAATCTTCTAAAGCCAAAGAATAAAGGTCTAACTTGTTTAGCCATTCTTGATAAATCAACCCCTAAATCGTAGGAATTAGCTTAGTGAATCTCTTTTGAACTGCCTCTAATGCCAATATATTTTTCTTAAATACAGGGACTGAAATTCTGAAATAAAAAGCTAGCCCATTTATGACCATGTAACACTGTCAATTGATATATAAAAATACCCTCTAGTTCACTTGCTTGGTCTCATCTATACATCACTCCAGTTCCTATAGCAAGATGGTTGATTATTAACTGTCCTCTGGGCAATTATGGATGAACAATAAATGTCAACCTAGCCAGTGATGCTTGCATCCTGTAAACAAAGTATCAGTGACTTGGAAGAGGATGCAGAATCTAAGGATATGATGTATCTAAGTTTGCTAATGATAAATGGGGGGCCATATTGTGATGATGTGAATGTTGTGAATGTGCAAGAGGAGAAGTGAATAGGTAGGGTGAATGGTCAGAAACCTTGCAGATGGTGTTTGATGTCAGAAACTGTGAGGTTATGCAGTTTGTTAGAAAGAATTAAAAGGCAGACTGTAATTAATATGGGCAGAGACGCCATAGAATGCAGCAGAGAGAGATCTGGGTACTTTATGTGTGGAGATTAAAAAAAAGCAAGTGCAATTATTAGTTAAGAAGGTAAACAAAATCTTGGCCTTTGTTGCTAGGGGTTGGAGTTTAAAAATAGGGGAATCTTGTTACAACTGTATATGACATTGGTGAGGTTAGATCTGCAGTGTTGCATATAGTTTTGGTCCCCTGACTTTAAACCTTACATTCAGCTGTCTGATATAACATATCCTTCACCAATTTTCTTCTTGCTTAAGTGGTAGCCTAGAGTTTATTGGTCATTCTGTTTTATAATTGTTCACTAATTGTTTGTGCCTCTATGACAGAACCTCTTTCTTATTCCCAGTGGTATTGCAAGCTCACATAATTTATTCAAGGATTTATGAAAAATGGTCACTTTATTTGAAGTTGAGAATTCTGGTGACCTATTTTCTTTTCTGATAAGATACACAGAATTGACCACGTAGACACTGCCTTAATCATTGTCTCTGTCCATGGTCTTTGTGTGTATGAAAGATTATAGTCTCATTGCCAGGAATTTAGATTCATTGGAATACTTGGGAAAGGAGTCTGCGTGTTAGAGTGACATTGCTGTAAATGTCTTATACATGACAATGCATAACTCATTCCATGAAGAGATAATGTGTAAGCAGTATGTACAATGGGTAAAAACCTCTGAACTAAACACCTTGGGAGCTAAACAAGCTCCAGGTCAGTTCTATGTTGTGTAAAATCTTGGAGCACTAGATGAATACTTCTGGAAATAAAACTGTCCGTGACTCAGAGAGGAGTATGGTCCTGTTCTTCCTCAAGCTTCGTTCTAGATATTACTTCCAATTGCCCTCATCCAGAACCAACAATAAATTCCTTAAAAGACCATGTGAATGGCACCTCTGGGGCATTTTAGCTTCAGTGGCAGGGCCATGCAATTGAAATGATGTCATACTACTTTTGTAAGGCAACCTAGCTTCACAGCCTAGTTCCCAGACGAAAGATAAAACATTGCTACATTGCACGAATTTAATGCTGTGAAATGTGAACCCAGTTGACTGATACAGTCTGTCAGACAGAATTCTTGTCCTCTCATCTTTGGAATTCTTTTTGATGTTTTCCTGAAGATAGACAGGGACCCATGTATAATGAAAAAAAAATCATTCTGTATTCTATCTCAAATTCCTTTCTTTGACATTGTAAGGCCAAGTAATCAAAAATTGAATGACTCAATGAATTGAATCTGTCAGATTCGCTTAAATTGGGAGTTGAGTTGGGGATGTGAAGAGGGCGGAAGAGTTTGCCATTGTTCCTGAAAATACTAGCTGTGGGTAGTATGTCAATTTCAATGTGCTAATCTGGCACTGGGAATAATCACCCCAGGGCAAAGGAAGGACAGCTCAGGAGTCACACTCTCCTCTTAACTGAGGCAGACTTCATTTGAATTTAGAGCTTGTTCGAGGGGAGGGTGAAATAGTTGAAGGGGAGTGTTTCTGAACAGGCAAGGAGAGCAGAGGGCATAGTGAGGAGCCAAATATAACCTAGGACATTGTCCTAACCCCATCAACGGGGTCAGTGGCGCTCAAGATAGACTGGTACTTGATAAGCAAATGGCATTTCCTGGTGGTAATGCATGTGTGCCTGGATTTTGAATGTTGTCAGAATCCCTCTGGTCTCACAATGGCAGAAAAGCAGGGGGCAGACCTACAAGGAGCCATCTGTCAAGAACAAAAATTCAAGCTGTCACAACTGACAGATTTTGGCTCGAGTAGTCATGAGCATTGAACCTCTTCACAGGAAGGGGAGAATCTCAAGCATCAAGAGGACATGGCAATAAAGGAAGACAGAGAGGCAATGGAGACAAAACCTCAACTTTAGATCTACTACCAAACATGAAGTTACACGGAGATGATGAAGAGTCTATGTCACAGGACACTGAGACTCTCCAGGTGGATTGTCACAGACAGCTGCATTGCTGAAGACTTGGCATTTCCCAACAACATTCATCATGCTTCTCGTGGCTGACAAAATCGTATTTTGTTTGTTTTGTTTTAATGAAGTAGTTTTTCACTGTAGCACAAACTCAAAATGCTGCAGATTTGGGTTTAACAATTAGATTAGATTACTTACAGTGTGGAAACAGGGCCTTTGGCCCAACAAGTCCACACCGACCCGCCGAAGCGCAATTGACCCATACCCCTACATTTACCCCTTCACCTAACACTATGGGCAATTTAGCATGGCCAATTTACATAACCTGCGCATCTTTGGACTGTGGGAGGAAACCGGAGCACCTGGAAGAAACCCACACAGACATGGGGTGAATGTGCAAACTCCACACAGTCAGTCGCCTAAGTCAGGAATTGAACCCGGGTCTCTGGTGCTGTGAGGCAGCAGTGCTAACCACTGTTCCACCATGCCGCCCTATAGTAGATATAGTAGATAAATTATTACCTAAAAGAAATGAAGATAAAATAGAATGAAGTATAAGCTATTCACATATAACACAAATATGTGATTTTGAATCATATGATAAAACATAATGCATTAACAGCACTCCATTACTATAGACACATCAGAGACACTTTCCTTCTCTTTTGCGCATACAGAGCTTAATTTATTTGTGGTTTTAATTGCCTGACTTAAGAATTTGATAGCATCATCCTAGATCCTTCATATAACAGTGCTTGGGTGCTTTCAGTATCAAAGAACTCACCCAGTCATGTAAACAAACACTTCTGATGTGAAATTTAACTAAACTCCTTACCATGAGGTAACCTAGTTTTCAACAATCCTGAATAACCTCTGCTTATTAGGAAAAACTCTTTTATACGATTGCCAACTTCAACCAAAACTTGCGCAAAACACTCAACTGAAACCCAAAAGTTTTCACTTTTTTGAAAATGGCATCGCAGGTAGATAGGACGATGAAGAAGGCATTTGGAATGCTTGCCTTCATCGGTCAGAGCATTGAGTACAGAAGTTAGGGTGTCATGTTTCAGCTGTATAAGACATTGATAAGGTCGCAGTTGGAGGACTGTGTTCAGTTCTCTTTGTCCTGCTATAGGAAGGATGATATTAAACTGAAAAGGGTACAAAAAATACTTATGACGATATTATCGAGACTGGAAGGTATAAGTTATAGGAAGAGCACTGCTGCCTCACAGCGCCAGAGACCTGGGTTCAATTCCCGCCTCAGGCGACTGACTGTGAAATTTGCACGTTCTCCCCGTGTCTGCGTGGATTTCCTCCGGGTGCTCTGGTTTCCTCCCACAGTCCAAAGATGTGCAGGTCAGGTGAATTGGCCATGCTAAATTGCCTGTAGTGTTAGGTAAGGGGTAAATGTAGGGGCATGGGTGGGTTGCGCTTCGGCGGGGCGGTGTGGACTTGTTGGGCCGAAGGGCCTGTTTCCACACTGTAAGTAATCTAATCTAATCTTAAAAAAGAGGTTGAAATGACTGGGACTTGTTTTCCTGAGCGTAGAAGGTTGGGAATTTATAAAATTATGAGGGCCATAAAGGTTTATAAAATTATGAAGGCTATAGATAAGGTGAATAGCCAAGTTTACCCTGGGTAGGGGAATCCAAAGTAAGGGGTGTAGGTTTAAGGTGAGAGGTAGAATAATAGGGTAGGAGAATTGGTCTGGGTGGGTTATTCTTTGGAGGGTTGGTGTGAACCTGTTGGGCCAAATGCCTTGTTTCCACACTGTAGGGATTCTACGAAAATAACATTTAAAAGCCATTTGGGCAGATGCATGGATAGGAACGTTCAGAAGGTTATGGGCCAAATACAGACAAACGGGACTAATATAATTTAGCAAATCTGGTCAGCATGGAAGGGTTGGGTTGAGGGGCCTATATGTGCGCTATGATTCTATGAATCTATAACTCATTCCAAAAACTTCTATCTGGAGGTGTAATGCATTATACTGTTTCCTTCATTCACTTGTAAACTGTCCCAATGTAAACAATTTCTCCATTATTCTCCAGGAAACCTCTGTCTAATACAATGTTTGAAAAGAAATCACCATGGCTACTCAAATACTTCCAAGTTAACAATTAATTACTTTCAGACACAGAGAAAACCCATATAGGACTAGTTCAAAATTCAAAAATCCCAAACTAAGTGGTATTAACTTATATACAGAAATTACATGCCTTATATCACAATGGTATCTCAAAAAGGCTGCAAGACAGTACATCCTGTTAACCACTGACATTCTCTTTCCCAAGAGGTGAACAGCACATTTATTTATCAACCAATGTGGGCACACAGGTGCAGAGCATTAACTTTCACCACCATCACTGGACTCCCCCAAAAGTAGGGCATCATCACCTTTTTCTGTGTAGCCAGTAAGATATTCGGTAACTAGCCAATGAGTTTCGTCAGTTGAAAGAGATTCCATTCTCTCAATGCCCAGCTGGTTTGTGACCATCACATGAAATTCCTCCATGTGTTCTTCCACCATTCCAGTGCTGATATTTTGGGAACATCCCAACCCAAACGCTAAATCCTTCTTTCACAGCTCTTTTCTTCTCCACAATCTTTGCTGCCTCTAATCTTCACTCCTTACTCAAACAGTATGAATAGAACCTGAGGTTTTAGTGATATCTCCTAACTTTATGGCCACTGACTCCTCTGCAATAACCCAGACAGGCACAGAGAGGATTAAAATCACTGTTACCTGCTTCATAGGAAACCAATTAAATGGGCCATCATAATGTCATTGTGGGATCTTTGCAAGCACCAATTTAGCTAGTTCACTCCATTGTTCTTTCCCCATATCCCCACTACACATTTCCCCAATTCCCTTAAAAATACCTTAACTGGAACTCCCTTCACACACTCTCTGACAGTCCATTTTAAATCTGAACTACTTATTGTGTAATAACTGTCCCGTTACATAAAACATCAGGCAAGCCACTACCTTGGCAGAGGTCAGGCTGTTACATTAGACATTATGTTATGAATAGCACTGACTGATTTCTGACATATCCCCTCTTCCTGTGGATTGCTTTATTTGATGATTGCCAATGGAATGCATTTTTCCTGATTTGTTGAGATTTCAAGATTAAGTTAGAACGCTTTTTGAGGTTAACAGAAACTATCATTGTTGTTATTGGATTCTCCAAACAGACAAACTTTGCTGCTATGATTGAGATTAGATCTTTCAAAACCTTTTTACATTTAGAACAGAGTTTAATTTTTGTATCTGTGTTAAATGTACATACACAACAAATCCCAACTTTTCCACAGGGGATAGTTTTTGTAATTAAGAGGAAATCTATTGGTTGTGAAAACATTATAAATGACGACAATTGTTGATGTTGTAACTCAGATTTCAAATGACTCTTGCACTCCTTGACTGAATCGTTCATGCACAAAAAATACCTGATAATTATCAATGCATCTGAGTGGTTAAACTTTAAATTCCAATACTTTATTTGTCTTTGATCTCAGCTTTTTATTTAAATTTTATTTTTCACATTAAACTTGCTCTGTCTCCAGATGGTACAATAACCAAAAGCTAAGATGAAACAAAAGACCTTATTCTTCAACAAAATCTTTTCAACGATTTTCTTATTATCTTTGAGCACCAAGATTTAGTTTCTATTTGACAGGAACTTGGTGAACAGTTTTTTGTGTAACTTGATTATGGAAAATTAAAAGTTCAATAAAGAATTTCATGTTTCAAAATGTTTGTACAACTTTCCATTTTCTTTAACAGTGTTTATTTTGGTAGATTTCTTTCTTTCACACTCATAAGATTCTACACTAATTCTCTACAGTAAGACGCCAATTGATTGTGTCATAAGTAGGGGAGGTGGTGCTGTAGTGGCAATGTCACTGGTCTAGTAATCTAGAACACCAGGCTAGTATCCAGAGGACATGGGGTTGATGGTGACATTTGAGTTTTATTACATTTTTTAAAAAATTAATTAAACAAACATTCCTAATTGAACAGTGACCATTTAGATTTAGATTACTTACAGTGTGGAAACAGACCCTTCGGCCCAACAAGTTCACACCGCCCCACTGAAGCGCAACCCACCCAGACCCATTCCCCAATATTTACCCCTTCACCTAACACTACGGGCAATTTAGCATGGCCAATTCACTTAACCTGCGCATTTTTGGATTGTGGGAAGAAACCGGAGCACCTGGAAGAAACCCACGCAGACACAGGGAGAATGTGCAAACTCCACACAGTCAGTTACCTGAGGCGGGAATTGAACCGGATCTCTGGCGCTGTGAGGCAGCAGTGCTAACCACTGTGCCACTGTGCCGCCCACCATTTATCACCATTTATCATATTATCATAATCAATTATCATAAAAACTCATCTGGTTCACTAATAGCCTTTTAAAAAAGGAAATCTGTCATCCTTGCCTGGTCTGACCTAATGTGACTCCAGACTTACAGCAATGCAATTACCTCTTAAATATCTGATAGGCAATGAAAGCTGGCAGTGATGGCCACATCTGATGAATTAATTTTAAAAAGTAACTAAAGTTAATGCCGTGCAGTGACTGACTGACATAACAAAAGACAACGTGATATTATCAGATTGAGAATTAAATTGTTAACATTTCTAGGTTATATTAGAGATTTTGGTCTCAGCAAATATAAATATGGAATAAAGAGACATCACATTTCTTGCTTCTGTTTTTCTACCAAATTGGTGACATTTCATGGAGAGAAATAAATTTTACCAGTGGCATGATCTGAACCAGATTTTCAAATAATGTGGCAAGAATCAGATTTGAACAGTAATCCTCAGACACAATTGGCTGGAGGTGGGGGAAGCAGGTGACCGTGGGTGCAGAAAACTGAAATAACAGGCTAGGGTAAGTCGCAATATAAAATATTAGAAAACAGTTCCCTCTATCTACATTATGCTATATCTGAAATACCTTACACTAACTTGGTCGACCAGAAATAGGAAAATTATCTAGCTTGGCCTACATTATTGTAAAATATATTGCGAAGGCAAATTTAAATGGGGAGTCAAACATGAAACTCAATAGCTGCAGTTTGGCGGTATTGTTTTGTCATGACGTACTAACCTATTCATATCAAGGATATCATGAAATGTAATGGATTTGAGGTGAGGTGTTTGGCCGAGTAACCTGTAACGGCAGCATCCTTTGCAATAAAATGCATTAACAGAAAATTTTAAAAAGAATTTTAAGATAACTTTTAAAAAGTTGTTCCACACTTGTTCCATAGAAATATTAAAGTTGAATTTGCCAGTTGGTATTACCAAGAATGGCCTTTTTTACATGATTGGATGAAAACTGTGGTATGCAGGCTGGAAGCTGCAAATTATAGCCAGCCCTTCAAGTCTGAGGTTGTGTAACTCTTAGCATCAGTAGGAAAGTTTACTACAACAGAAATTAAGATATGGTAAGTATTATTTTATTTGACTTCTGTGGTCAGAATCATGAATTGCCTTTTACTCCTCTCACTGACCCTGCTCGCAAAAATTCAGAAATGTAAGAGCCACTAAAAATTTGCATTTTCACTATATCTATAACTCATTAGAATAGTGGATATCACCTAAAGTATCAATTTATTTCAAAATTATGGAAACCAGACAGTTACTGCTTTGCTCTTTGATGTGTTAAGTTGTTGATATTCATTTGGAAGCATGTTTCAGCTGCTGGATTCCAAACTGATTTAATTCTTGGGAGAATTGTAAACTGTGAGGAAGGACATGAAAAGGACAGCTTTGAGTTGGTGCAGTGGATGGTTAGGTGACAGAAGAAGTTCAATATGGAGAAGTAAGAGGTGATACATTTTGGTAGAAAGAACATAGAGACAGTACAAAATAGAAGGTATATTGGAAAAGGTGTGCAGGAACTGAGGGACCTGAGTGTACATGTGCCTAAATCATTAATGTTGTCTTAAGGTGGAGAGAACAGTGGATTAAACATACAGTGTCTTAGGACAATGACAGAGAGTACAATAACCAGGAGGTTATGCTGAACCTGTTTAAGACATTAGTTAGACTTCAGCTAAATTATTATCTTCGATTTCGGATGCCACAATTTTGGAAAAATGTGAACATACTGGCAAGAGAACAGAAGATTCATTGCAGATATGAGAAAATACAGTTAAAAGAAGAAATTTGAGATGGCAGGACTGTTTCCCTTGGAGAGAAGAAGACTAAGAGCAAATTTGATTGTCACTAGAGTGTGGTGGAGGTATACAAGACGACATTGGATGATTATTTAAATAGAAATAATGTGCTTAGTTGCATGAAAAGGGCTGGAGAATGGCATTAAGTTGTGACATTCATTTCAGAGAGCTAGTCCAGACATAAAGGCCTAAATGGCCTTCTTTGCCACCACAGCAATTCTGTGATTCAGTGATGCTGTGAATTAAATAATTGGGACACAATAATGGCCAGAGAGGAAGTCAGACTTTTTCTATTGTGCATGGAACATACGTATTTCTTTATGTTTAAATTTTTGCCATAGCAAAGCTGGCCAGTCACGGGCTGATTTTCTTTATGCATATTGTAGATTTGTTCTATTGTGAGGCACAGATGAGGTGCAAAATAAATATGTTGTGTTAACATATGAAATATTTAGATTTTATAAAATTAATTCTGAAATTATAATTGGATGTTCAAACTGAAACTCAAGTCATATTGATCTTTGATAAAGTGTATTTTCAGTGAATCCATTCTTTATCAAATTTACTTAGTTTACACTTTTTAGACAAAGCTTCATCACCTGGGAGGTTGAATTTCTCACTCTTTGTAGCATATTTCTGCTGTGTAATTGGACAACTAAACCTTTGGGACAGGAAAGTTGGGCAGAAATTATTTCTGCTGATTTTCTGTAATTGAGTTGCTTTCCTGAGCTCCCTCTCAATGTTTCCCCTTTTCCTGACCCACCTGTTGAATCCTGAGTACTCTTATAAAGTTGCAAAGAATGTACAATCTATGCTAAGGAGATGTCTGAAAGAAGAATGTCCGACCCACCTCCCGCAATTCCACCCTCACTCCCTTTCTCCCTTCCCGTAACAGCAAGAGTGTTTCCCTTGTCCTTAGCATCGATCACATCAGTATCCACATCCAGAAGATCATCAGCTGCCATTTCTGCCACCACCAGATACATGTTCCTCTCCCCTCCCTTGTCAGCCTCTCTCAATCTAGTCTACTGCATTTGCTGTTCACAATGTGGTCTCCTCAAGTGGGTGACAGCTTCACTGAACATCCACATCCTGCATGCAAAAATAGATCCTGAGCTTCCACTTGCCTGCCACGTTAACATAACACCCTGTTCCCTGACCAACGTCTCTGTCTCAGGGTTGCTGCAGTGCTCCAGCAAAGCTTAGCCCAAGCTTGAAGGACAACACCTCATTTTCCACTTGGGGACCCTGCAGCCCTCCGGACTCAATACCGAGTTCAATAATTTTAGGGCTTGAACTCCCCCATTTCCTGGCACCCTACCACACACACACCAGCCCTCATTATCACATAGTCTGCCATCACACACTATGCATTGTTAGCCACTAACAGTCTCCATTAATAACTATTCACCCTCCCAGCCAGAATTTTATCAACTCCTTTGTCTGTCCAACTGTTCTTCTCTTTCTTTGGGCTCTATTCCTACCTGTCATTTACTTCTTACCTTACCCCACCCTATCTTCTGCATATAAACCAACATTTTCCTAGCTACCATCGGTTCTGAGGAAGGGTCACCGGATCCAAAAGGTTAACTTTGACTTCTCTTCACAGATGCTGTCAGACTTGTGAGCTTTTCCAATAGCTTTCTGATTCACAGCATCCATGGTTCTTTCAGTTTTTGTTTGAAAGAAGGATGTGTTTCATCAAGGACTGACCAGAGTAGTTCTATCAATTACTGCATAGACACCCACTACCATGGTCATTTGCCTACATGGTTACGAAGATCCCACTGCATTCAATTTAAAAGGCCCTGGCTCATTTCAGGCAAAAGTAAAGAAGTGGGGAATCTGTACAATATGAATCAGAATATTGTCAGTAGTAAGAAGCACATTCATGAGACAAATGATGAAAATTAAAGGAGAATTAGAAAATTCATCATCTTAGATATCGTACCAAGGCAAACAATGAAATAGGTCCCCCGGTTTTGAGTGATTACTTGCTTTCGCTGGGACCTGTAAGTATTCTTTGGCATTCATATTGTTTCACAAGCCCCCTCAGGTCAACCCCTCAACAAAATAATAGGCATGCCATCAATTCTTTCAAGGTAAAGATTGACTGACAAATATAGGTAGGACTGCAGATGCTGGAGATCAGAGCCGAAAATGTGTTGCTGGAAAAGCGCAGCAGGTCAGGCAGCATCCAAGGAGCAGGAGAATTGACGTTTCGGGCATGAGCCCTTCTTCCTGAAGAAGGGCTTATGCTTGAAACGTCAATTCTCCTGCTCCTTGGATGCTGCCTGACCTGCTGCGCTTTTCTAGCAACACATTTTCAGCTCTGACAAATATAGATGGGACAAAATCCCATAGCAGTGTTTGATATATTGCACTGGATATTGTCTCAATGGATATATTCTTCAAAACTCGTTTGTCTCTGACCTGGAGGGAAGAAAATTCGGCCAATAATTGCCTTTAAATAAGAGGGGAGAATTTTACCAAACAAATGAAAACAGTTATTTGTCTGTGGAGGGAATTAAAGCTCCTGAATTGATTGCAAATGGGAATCCCATCATAACTTATATTTAGAGCTTAAAAATGTGTTGCTGGAAAAGCGCAGCAGGTCAGGCAGCATCAAAGGAGAAGGAGAATGGACGTTTCGGGCATAAGCCCTTCTTCAGGAATCCTGTTATGTTTATGCAGACTTTCCCAGGATGAGTTACAATTCCATCAGGGAACCCTCTTTGATCTAAAGGGGAAGCAATTGAGCAAATTAAAAAAATCAATTAAAAAACTTTTGAATATTGGACTCCTTCTTTCCCATGCATGTCCATTTTCCACATTGATCTCCATTTGCCAGGGCTTAGTGCACAATGGGTAGAGCCTCTTCAATCAAACTGATAAATTAGAAAGGCTTTGATCATTTTCAGTGAAGTGCTTCTATCATGATCAGGTGAGAAGTTGCTGTCCAAAGCAATTCTGCTTCCTGGCCTTTCTTCAAGTTCAGCTCCACTTTATTGCTTTCAGTTTTTAACATGACGTGGGAGCAGAAAATGTAATGCCAGTTTCCACTCAAGTTAGGGGCAGAAACAAAAGATGCTCCACCAACAATTGAACTATAATAAACAAAGCAGCAACATTAGCTCTCTACTCCACAGCCACATGCCTCGCCATAGGATGGATACTGAGATCCAAGTGAAAGGAGGTGAGACCCTCAACACAGAGTTGAAGCTCTGAGGATGAATGCTCCCTGAGTCCAGGTAGCTCAGGAGGCTCACCATCTCACAGTTAGTCACTGCTGACATCAGTAACATCCTGGAACAAGAGCCCCTCCCTACTGGAGCACATGGAACAGATGTTGTCAATGGTTGACAGGGTGCTTGTCACTGCAGGCGTGCCCTTTCTCTTCTGCATTTCTTCCACTCCCCAGCATGTAAGTAGTTGCATTGGCTTGTGTGGGCAGGATGTCATTCGTGGAGCAGTACTGAGAGCAATTGGCAGAGGATGTGTTTTCGCTCTTTGAATAGCAATGTGAGGATCCTGCAGGTGGAAGAACTGTTTAAATGTACTCATTGCTGTATGATTCCAACCTTTTTTAAAATCAAACAGCAATGTCAGTACATTTTCAGTTTTAATTAATCAAAACCTAAAATAATCATGTGTACTTGTCCCGAATGCTCCTCTTTTCTGTGGGTATTCTCATCTTAAAGATGGAGCCCATTATTATTAGCCATTATGAATCTCAATAAATTAGCAGCCAAATTTAGTGGATAATAGAGCAAGTAAATGGATTGCTGGCTTTTATTTCAAATGGAATGGAATGTAAAAATAGGAAAGTTTTGTTAAAATGAAACAAGGCACTTGCCAATCATCACCTGGAATACTGTGAATAGACTAGTTTTCTTATATAACTAAAGATATAATGGCATTGGAGGCAGTCCAGAGAAAGTTTGCAAGTTTGATTCTGGGTATGGAATGATTTTCTTACCAGGACAATTTAAGTAGGTTGTAGTTGTATTCATCAAGTTTAGAAGAATGAGAGGACACCTTATTGAAATGTATAAGATCCTTAGGTTGACAGTATAAATATGGAAAGGTTGGGTTACCTTTTGAGAGAAACTAGGGTTAGAAGATATAATCTGAGAGTAAGGAGTCACCCATTTAGGACAGAGCTGAGGAGTATTTATTTTCTCTCTCAAACCTTAATAAATTTGTGGAATTCTTTACTGCAGAGGGTTTTTGAAGCTCGGCCAATAATTATATTCAAGACTGAGATAGATTTTTAATCAGCAAGGGAATCAAGAGTTATAGGGACAAGACAAGAAAGGAGAGTTGAGGATTATCAAATCAGCCATGATCTCATTGAATGGTGGATGAGACTTGATGGGCTGAATGGCCTACTAATGTTCCTATGTCTTATAGTTTTATTATGGTCATATGATCTTATCACAGGAAGTGGAAGGCTGCTACTGTTCTAAAAAGGATAGACTGACATTACCCTTAACTCATGGCAGGTAGTTCCTGATAACGGACCCACTGAAAGTCACATCATTGTATCTTGTCTGGGTATCTGGGGATATCTCTTACATTTCACTGTTCTGAAAAGAAAGGCTTATTGGCAGTATTCTGTGGCTGAACTCTAACCTTGTAATACTGGTGAATCCTGAATCTGTGTTCCTACTGATAAGGGGGATGCTTCGTCTAAGAATTTGGTTGTATTCTGAAGGCCATTAGGCATAGTTGCTTCTTTTACTGTGGTGATATATCTTGGAAAAGATGCTTGGTGCTCTGCATTGCTTTGGGATGGTTGCTGAAGTCTAAGGGAATTTTAAGGTTTATTTTGATTTAGCATTCAGTGCACTACTTAAACTCTTAGATTTATTTTGATATATACACAGGAGCATGTCCATTCAGAGTTTATACATCATGTGATTTCTTAGAAACATAGTTTACTCTATGCGTATTTGAAAATTAGCCCTTTAAGTCCCCATCAAAACAGCAGTAAGTGAGGGAAGATGTTGTAGGATGTGGACAGCACTAGAGAAAGTCATGTCTGAAGTATTGGAGAGAAAACGATGGCAGATACACTGGTAGAGTGGAGAAGGTCATTGACCTTCTTCCTATAGTGTTGCGCATTTTTCTGGGTTTTTGAGATTGTTTTGACCTGGGTAGCAATCTTGGACCAGGGATTTGGTCCCAAGTCCTCCACCTCTGGTCTTGGAGAAAGAGGAAGTCCTGCCCTTATATCACCCCGACAGACAGGATATCTGGGTCCCTGACCCCAAAGTGGGGCACTGATTTCCCCTGTTTGTCAAGTGTAAGGAAGTGTGCCTGGCACCTCCAGACTGACAGTACTTACCTGGGTATACAATGAGTCTTTAAAGATAGCACAGATACAAGTGAAGCTAGTAAGTTCTGGGATATCCTCTGAGTGGCAATTTAGTCTGGAAACAATGGCATGGTTAAGTGGAGCCAGAATATGATGTGGTGTATACCATAGGGCAGGGTAGATAGTTAATGAGTTTGGTAAGCTGCAGTTGAGGTGATTAAAAAGCAGAACCTCAAATCTCTGGATAGCTCCCAGTCCCACATGTTTGCGAGAGAAGGAATAAGAGGATAGGGCAGATTAATGCATGGCTGAGGAACTAGTGCAGGGGACAGGGGTTCAGATGTTTGGATCATGGAATCTCTTTTGGGGGAGAGGGGACGTGTACAAGCAGACCAGGTTGCACCTGATCTGGAGGGAGACCAATATCTTGGTGGGGAGATTTGCTAGAGCCAGTCAGAAGGGTTTAAACTAGTCTGGCAGGGGGAAGGGTAGGATCCTAAACAGTAGTGAGACAAAAGAGAAGGCTGGGGCTCATAGAACATTGAGTATAGGAGTTGGGATGTCATGTTGTGGCTGTACAAGACATTAAGATGTTGTTAAACTTGAGATGGTGCAGAAACGGTTAACAAAAATGTTGCCAGGATTAGAGGGTTTGAGTTATAGGGAGAGGCCAAATAGGCTCTTTCCTCTGGAGCATCGGAGGTTGAGGGATGACCTTATCAAGGTTTATAAAATCATGAGGGGCATGGATAAGGTGAATAACCAATGTCTTTTTCCTAGGACGGGAGAGTCCAAAACTAGAGGGCAAAGCTTTAAGGTGAGAGGGTAAAGATTTAAAAATTACCCGAGGGGTAACTTTTCCTGCAGGTGGTGGTGCTTGTATGGCACAAACTGCCAGAGGAAGTGGTGGAGGTGAGTACGATTGCAACATTTAAAAGGCATCTGGATGGGTACATAAATAGAGGGTTTACAGAGATTAGGGCTAAATGCTTGCAAATGAGATTAGATGAGATTGGGATGACTGATCAGCGTGAATGAATTGGACTGAAGCGTCTGTTTCCCCACTGTATGATCCTAGGACTCTATTTTGCAACAGAACTCACGAGGCCTTGCAGTGGAACCAGTTGAAAAACCTTGACACAACTCAGACTTAGCACCAAACATAAGGCTTGATCCCTTGACTTGATGAAGGCCTGTTGACAACCATGTCAAGTTTCCTCCCTTTGTGTCTGCACTGACAGCAATGCAATATACGGAAATAATATAAGTCTGGAATAGCTGGCTATAGGGGCCAATCACAAAACATAAGATGCAATCCTTTGCAAAGATTTTCCAGTTGTGTGATCATTCATATGAATCTCTGCAGTTCTGTGATTTTTCTGGACCTTCTGGACGGGAGGCCTTTGATGGCTCTGTGCATTAGCTGCAATGCTTGCTGCATGAACAATCCCTCCCTGGAACTTGATAGTAGACTGTGAGAACTCCCATTTTTTCTTTCAAGTTAGTCCTGCTTCCTGCAAACATTTCAGCAATGTTCAAACTCTTTAGTTGCATTAATTATTGGTTGAAATGTGAATTAAAATGTGATTTTGTGGTAATTTCACTGGGCTAGTAACTCAGAGTCCAGGATAAGGGTCTGGGGGCATCGGTTCGAATTTTACCATAGCAAATGGTGGAATTTGAATTCAATAAGAATCTGGAATTTGAAAAGCTAGTCAAATGGAGAAGATGTAATCTTGGTTGATTATTGTAAATACCCATCTAGTTCACTAATGTCTTTTCATGGATGGAAATCTGTCATCCATTGCTGATCTGGCCAATATGTGACTCGAGACTGCAGCAATGTGATTGAACCTCCTAAAAGGCCCAGCAAGTTACTCAGTTAAAATGCAATAAATGCTGGCCCAAACTTCATTACCCATGTTTTGTGAATTCTTTTTTAAATCTTAAAATCCATGTGAAAATAACATCCTTTAATCCCCTTAAGACAGCTATCATCATTTTGGAAGATTTCAGACACAGATGTGATGCCAGTGGGTAAACAATTAAAGCAATAACTTCCTAGTGGGATGATGAAAGTTGTTAATATTTAAGATTTGTCATCTAGTGGAAATTGCCAGAAACTATGTTCAAATCATTTCATGAAAATAATGTTTATTGCTTGCTTTGTAAAACTTTAATTAACTGATGTCATAGAGCTTTACTTAATTGCAGAAAATTCACACAAATTCTTTATAAGCCATTCAGTTTTCAGATTGGCATTATGCCAGGATATCAATTTGTCAATTTGGTTGAAATCACTCCTTCATGATGCATTTCCTCAATTCCTTGTCACGTTTTCTTTAAAAACATGGATGTGGGGCTTTTGTCAGTGTGAATAAATAAATTGACTTGGCATTTTTAAAGTTTGTTCAGGGGATGTGAGCATCATTGGCTAGGATAGCATTTATTGCCCATCTGTGTTAGTCTCGGGCAGTTAACAGTGAACCACATTGTTGTGGGTCTTTGTATTATCTTTATAACCTCTTTGTGAAGCTCCACAGACATATCATGATGCCTGTATTTAGGTAATAATGTAGTACTGAAAATACGTTGTTGACCCTGTCTTTCTGTATTGTATTACGGGAATTTTACACTATTGCCTTCTGGTGAGTAAGTAACATGAGTAAGGAAGGGAAATTTAGTAGGAAATCTATGTGTGAAGTACCAAAAGAGAGAGAGCTGAAGTAAGAGATAGTGAATTAATAAACTGTTGAATTGCAGGAAAGTGTTTTTAAGAGTTGCCCATGGATGTAATTAGTGTGAAGTGACCGGGGTGGCCATAATGAAAGATCTCAAGTTGGAGCTTTACATTTAACAGACAAAATTATGGGCAATAAGAAATTATCTGTTCTCCCTAGCCTGTCCCTCACCGTGTGGGGATCTGAATGAGACAACTTTGTAAAGCATGAGAAACAAAAACAGAAATTGTTAGAGGAACTCCACAGGTCTGGCAGCATCTGTGGAAAGAAAGCAGAAGTAACGTATCTGATCCAGTGTGACCCTTCTTCAGAAGATGCTGGATCTGAAATATTAATTCTGCTTTGTCTCCACTGATGCTGCCAGACCTGCTGAGTTTACCAGCAACTCCTATTTTTGTTTCTGGTTTTCAACATCTACAATTTTAGATTACATCCCCTCCAGTCTGGAAACAGGCCATTTGGCCCAATAAATCCACACTGACTCTCCAAAGAGTAACCCACCCAGACACATTCTCCTATCTATATTTACCCTTTACTAATGCACCTAACTCTACGGGCAATTTAGCATGACCAATTCACCTGGCCTGCACATCTTTGGAAATGTGGGAGGAAACTGGAGCACCCGGAGGAAATCCATGCAGACACAGGGAGAATGTGCAAACTCCACACAGATAGTCGTCCAAGGTGGGAATCAAACCCGGGTCCCTGGCACTGTGAGGCAGCAGTGTTCACCACTGAGCCACCGTGCCGCCCCAGTTCTGGGTGGTTTATTGTAAAGGAATAGTTAGACAAATATTCCATTAAGTGAGTGAAGAATGTGCTGGTGTCCAAGGTGCTCAAGGAAGCAAAGGGAGTGTGTTCATGGGTTATCTTGTTTAGTTTGATGAGGTCATTTTGCAAATGGTTTGCAGTACAGCGGGTGGAAAAATGAGTACTCAGTGGTAGTGTAACATCCCCCTAGGTGGGATGAATAAGATTTGTGGCAGCCTTGTTGGCACAAATACCCGGCAGTCTTTACCAATATTTCCGCCAAGGAGACTTGGAGATCAACTTCTGGAAAATTCTTCTATGCATGAGTACCAGGCCCTACTTCCTTTATTTGACTGCTCATTCCAGCCATTCCAATTTTGGAAATTTTTGAAATGTAAGGAGAGAAGATTGATGAGAGAAATAGTGAAGCTCTCCTCGAGTCAAGTCAAGCGACTGCTCCAAGCTCCTTGCTTTACCTGCTTGTCCCACCATTCTCCACAGACCTCGCCTGTAAAAAAAAACTTTCTAAAGGCTTCAATGTAGTTTCTGTGTAAATTATACCTATATTGCAAGATTTATAGCAATCGCTGCTCCAAAGTGCATGCAAAAGACCTGACCCAGGAAATACCTGTTCAGACAACTGGCAGGGACAAAATGTTTTTATCAGTATATTAGCAATCGGGATGACTGACAGGAAACTCAACCCACTGATTATTTTTACATGAATGTTTCCCACACCCCCATACTTCCCACAGTGGTCATTCTATTTTTCTCCTTTCGTCCAAGCTTGGAACACAACAGAGAAATTCTATAATCCATGCTCTCGATTAAATTCAGAGATGGGCTTTGGTACTCACCGTTTGATTGCTCCTCTCAACATACAATATTGCTTTTGTCATTCAGAAATCAGAAGTCAGATTTGCTGAGCTCAATAAACTGCTTTTAAAAGAATGTAACTGTCTTCATAAAGAACAAAATATGTTATGGCACATTTGAGGCACACTTACACATTATACATACAGTTGCCTAGTAATTTGCTCTGGGACTAGCTGAACAGGAAAATAATGAAAAATTGTTTTCCTTGGCTGCTGAATTACATATTTTTTACAGCAATGCTCATCTGAACAGAAAGTGCTGGAAAAACTCAGTAGGTCTGGCAGCATCTGTGGACAGAGTTAACATCATGGGTCTGATATAGCTCTTCTTCACAATTAAGACTATTTAATGCTGTGAAGGCTGGGGATGAAGAAATTCCTCGGGCAATAATTCAATGCAGTATTTTTGCCTCTCAGATTTAATGGGTTGCTTTTCACAACATATAAACAAGGAGCATAAGTAGACCATTTGGCCCCTTCAGTCTGCTCCATCATTTAATAATCATGTGGCCATTCTAATTGCAGCTAAACATCCACATTGTCTCCTACACATAGAAGTATAGAATCATAAAATAATTATGGAGTCGAAAAAAGCAGTCAACCCATTGTATCTGCACTGGCTGAATAAATTATTCTCCAAAGACTCACAACCTTCTGTGAAGAATTTTCTTTTGGCTCATCTCTGTTTTAAATGGGTGGCCACTTATTTTTAACCAGATTCACGATTCTCCCATAAGAGGAAACATCTTCTCCACATCTACCCTGTCGAGATTCTTCTGGATTTTATTTGATTCAGTGAAATTACCTCATAATCTTCTAAACTCCAGGAGACATAAACCTAGTGTTTCCAATCTTTCCTCATAAGACAACCTGTCCACTTCAGTTATTAGTCTGGTGAACATTCTCTGAATTGCTTCCAACACATTTATACTCTTCCTTAAATGAAGAAACAGTGTATAATCTCTCTATTGTTGTATTCAATTCCTCTCAGATTAAATTGTATCATTGTATTAGCTTTCCAAATTTCTTTTAAATTCACTTGTGAGACATGGGGATCACTGGCTGGCCAGCACTTATTACCCAAACCTTGCCGCCCTTGAACTGAGTGGCTTGCTAGGCCATTTCAGAGGGAAGTTGAGAGTGGGTCTGGGAATTATATGTAGGCCAGACCACATGAGGACGGTAGATTTCCTTCCCTGAAGGACATTAGTGGACTAGATAGGTTCATCTGACAATCGTCAATAGTTTCATGGACATCAGTAGATTCCTAATTCCAGATTATTATTGAATTCAAATTTCACCATCTGCTGTTTCGAACCCGGGTCCCCAGAACATTTGTTGAGTTTCTGGATTAATAGTCTAGTTGGAATATCACTAATATATTATCGCCTCCCCTAAATACTGCAATGTTCAACCTTTAACATTATTTCTTTATTTTTCTGCTTTATACTAAGAAGGACTTTATTGTTGAACTTTTAACCATATTTCCTTATTTCTCAACTTTTTACCAAAGATTTTGTACCTACGTACCTTTGCACCTAAGATGGCACTGGGAATGGCGCAATTGTACGCTTTTCATTGTAGACCTGTAGTTCGGTACTTGAGTACATAAAACAATATAATTTGATTCTAATTCTAATTCTAAATGTGTGCTGCATCTGCATTCTAATGTTCTGTGATTCATGCACTAGGATACCCAGGTCCCTTTGCATCTCAGAGCTCAGCAATCCCACACTATTTAAATAACATGTTTCTTTTTTATTCTCCTGTCAAAATGGACAATTCCTCATTTTCCCATATTAAACTCCAGTTGCCAGATCTTTTCTCACTCACATAACCTATTAATTTTTTTAATCTCCCGATGATCTTTATATAATTTAGGTTCCTGCCTATGTTTGTGAGAGACAGTTTTGTCCCAATAGCACATGTCAGATACCTTTCATCAGAAATTATATTGGTGAATCCAGATATTCAGTGATGTACACATCATTATATTATGCTCCTGGTCAGGTTAAATAAGGAATGAGCACATGGTCCAGCAGAAATATGGAATTACTACTGCTGTTGAATACTTATGATGTGTTATTTTGTTGTGTTCAAAGGTGATCCATCAACTTCAAATCTGCAATTACAAATCCTACTAGATTTTTAAGAACATATTGCACCTTGAATGCTGTGCTACATTAACAAAGAAGTTTATGTTTGTAACATGATTAATGGTCCATGCAAGTTCTCACCTACCATGAGGATGAAGGTGTTGCCATGCAGCAGTATTCTTGATTAAGTTAGCCAACAGTTGATAACAGTGTCCATCTGAAATGACTGGTGATCTCAAATAAGATGTCAATCAAATTTGAAATTAAGACTAGTTACGTTTACAGGTCAGTTAAATTTTCTGGCTGATCGTAAGAGAAAGCTGCTCTTTGACCTCTAAACTCTCAATAACATGTCACCTCTTGGTGACATCATTTGAAGCCACAGTATTCATTTGCACATGCATGCTGATGACACCCAGTTCAACCTTAGCACCATCTCTCGACTAGATTATTGTTGCTAAGTTATTTGATTGCTTATATGACATCTAGTACTGGATGAGCAGTAATTTCTTTTAATCAGATATTGAGAAGATTGAAACTGTTTTCCGTCCCTAACCAAACTCTGTTCCATACTTACTGACTCCATCCCTCTCCATGGCCAATGAGAATTTAGAGCTCCAAGTGCAGCTTTCTCTTATTGTTCATAACCTTGGTGTCCCATTTGAATCTGGGAGGCTGCAATTTCCAAAGGTTGTTCACTCCCTTCCACCCCTACTCCTGACATAACTAATCTGTTGTGGCCTCACCCCTGCCTTCTCACTTCCTTACAACATCTCACCACCATTTTCTTCCAACCACTTGCCCCAGAAGCAACCACTATGCCCATTCAATTTCCTCTCACTCAATTCATTGAAGGCAAACATGATTAGCTACTTTACCTTCGAGCTGTGCTAAAAGACAAGGCAGAGATGTTGTGAGAATCCAAGTAAGTACAAAGTGGGTTTCTGTTAAGAGTTCTGAGCCTGCACGTAAAATGCCCTGGAGCAGCATTGCATTGCAAGATGCCAGTGAGCTCCTAAGTACAGCACTAAATTACTCAACAGGATTAAAGGTGAGTTACAAGTGTACTATAACAACATGGTAATTTATTCATTAGATGAGGACATCACTGGCTAGGCCAGCATTTATTGCCCAGAGGGCAATTAAGAGTCAACCACATTACTGTGGGTCTGGAGTCACACAGAAGCCAGACCAGGTAAGGATGTCAGTTTTCTTCCCTAAAGGACATTAGTGGGTTTTTCCAATAATGAACAATGGATTTTTGGTTATCATAGACTCTTAATTCCAGATATTTATTGAATTCAAATTCCACCATCTACCATGGCGGAATTTGAACTGGGTCCTTGGAACATTACCTGGGTTAAGAGTCCAGTGATAATGCCATTAGGCCATTGCCTCCCCATACTGATGCCAACCTTAGTGGATGGAAGGTAAATGCAGCCTCTGCCCATGAAATGTGTCCTGAAGTGTTGGGGACTGTTGACCAAGATGGATGCTTAGAGAAGAAAGCAACAAACTGCAGCCACCAGATATCCACTTAGACTTTCATGCCAGGAGTTGTCAACATCTAGTTTCTCTCCAATGCCTGGAAAAATAGCAAGTTACATATAACGAGCTGAAATTAGATGATATTGCTGGGGCCCCCACCATTTACCAGCGAGAGTCTCATCTCATCCCATCTCATCTCACCTAATCACATCTCATCTCATCTCATAATTAAAACCTTGAGTGGAAACTAGGAATTCCTTTTCCTCAACGTTAAAAATCTCTTTGCTTTTGGTTCTGACCAAAATTTCTCAACTAATGCATCATTTTCCACATTGTTCAATGCCTGGGAAAATTCAGCTCAAAGTTTTACTTCGACTGTTAGGCCTAGTTTACCCATGAGATCCTGTCAGTAAGCTATTCAATAAAAGGCTGTTTTGGTCACCTTGTTTGGACACACATTTACTTTACATTTTCGTTTTCCTTAGCATTTCTAAAGAAATCAGTTAATGTGACACTGATTGCTAAAAATATCTGGAGTATTATTTGTCTGGGTTTCTCATTATCAATTGAATTATTTAAAATCTCACCTCACTTCTCTCCTGGAAACCTGAAGGTATTCTTTCAAGTTCTGTGGTAAACCTAATGAACATACGTATATCCTAACAATTAGTCCAATTGCATGAGAGGCCTTAAGTGTACAGTCTCTGCAGGTGGTGTGATCCCTTGAGCTATTACAAATTTAATCGAATCTCTGACATTCAGTTCAAGTTAGTCCATCTGCTGGGATGAGTCTAGTGGAGTTTGTCCAGACCTTGTGTGTCTGATGAGGTTGAGTCAGTCTGGTATTTCTAATTGAGTTGGTCCAGGAAATACTCAGCAGGTCAAATGGGAGAAAGAAACATAGGTAACATGTGAGGTCTGTGACCTTTTATCAGATTTCCAGCATCCGTAATATTTTGCTTTTGTGTTGTGCTAGCATGACCCAGTCCTGATTTACCTAATGGAGTGGGTCTGGATGTCACATGAAGTTGATTTATTTTCTAAACTGAACTAAGTGCAGTCTTAAAGTGAACTTAATAGATTTGGTTCAGTACTGTTGGGAATAAATAAAGTATTGATATTGTCATAACTTTCCAGGGTTGGCAAGACATTGATAAACTAATTTTATGAATAATTACACAAAATAAAATCACTATAAGCACCAAAATGTACATTTGCCTCCATTCCAATCCTTCATATGCCCTGGACATCATGGGAAATATTCCAGCCCATTGGAAGTAGATTTGGAGGTGGGAGTCCAAGAAATGTTTTGTCAGATTAGCTCCCTGATGTGTTTCCACCTTTATCAGAGTCAGCTCCAGAGCTGTAATATTAACGTACCAGGCAACAGTGTGAAGCTGAATAATGTAGTTGAACAGCCTATTAATTGGGATTTTCACCTAAGTTTTCCTAGCAGGGAACGTATGATGTGAAGGGGACATAAAGAGGCTGCAAAGAAATATGGAAAGATTACATGAGTCAGTAACTAAGTGACAGATGGTGTATAATGTAAAAAAGTGTGAGATCATTCATTTTGGGTCGAGAAGCAGAATATTTTTTTCAAATGCATGAGACTTGTAAATGTTGATTTTCAGCGAGACTTGGGTGTGCACATTCAATGAACAAAAGAAGTTGGCAAGTATAGCAAGCAATTAACTGTTTTGAACATTTTCTAGGTAAATTCTGCCAATTTATTCTGGTTACAAATGGGATTCCTCAGTTGTCAGTCAATCTCCTTGAGAAAGAGAGATGAACTGGCTCCTATTCTTTATTCACCTGGTCACCTTGGTTGATCAAAACAACGTTAATTTTAAAAAGATCCTTTTCTTCTATGTGCCTTTCTCTGAGACCAAATTAATTCATGTTTAAGTGGAGTCAAATTAACTGAGCCTTCTTGAGTTATCAAAATTGCTAAATGTAAGAAGAAAAAATGATGTAGCACACATAAACACAAATTAGAAATAAAAGGTGAGTCCAAGAAAAGACAGAATTTAAAATATATGTGGATCAGACTCTGGATTGTGAAAAGCGAAGAATAAGTATTTGTGGCCCTCACATTGGATCATACCAGTAACATTAATGTTGGTAGTTTATCTCAAGATGTTTGCCTTTGCAACCTCAAAAGACTCACTTTGTCCGTTGGCGCACACAGACTAAGTTGTAACTGTTTTTGAATACTGCTCTTGCATATTTGAAAGTGGAAAACATAGATATGTGTGAAATAGGGGTAATTCACAGGAGATGGCTTTCTGCTGAGTGGATGTGGGAGTCAACCCTCATTAGCACTGTAGCCACAAGAGACCACCGTCCAGTCTGTTTTTGATAGTCTGTCTTTCTCCCATGAGCTGCTTGAAGTTCCTTTAGCATCTTCAGATGAAACCTTCTAGGTTTCCTTTCTAGAGAACCAATTAATTTACACCTGTAGTCATCATTTGGCTTCATGGCTTTTAAAAATATCATGTTGAAATTAAACGTTGAACATGTGTGTGGCTGATTTGGGGTTATCATCTGTCAGCATGACACAAGGAAAATTAGCTGTTGACTTTTTTTGCAAAGCGATGGGAATACAAGAATAAAACGTCTTACTACAATTGTAATGCAGAACTAGTCATGCCTCTGGACAAGCTTTTTCAACGTCGCTACAAAATTACCATTTACCTGGAAATGTGGAAAACTGTCCAGGTATGTTCTGTGCCCAAAAAGCATGACAAATCCAACCTGGCCAATTACCAACCATTCAGTCTACTCTCGATCATGAGCAATATGATGGAAGGAGTCAATCACAGTGGTTTCAAGTGCACTTGAAAAGGAATAATCTGCTCAGTTTGGATTCTGCAAGGGCCACTCAGCTCCTGACCTCATTACAGCCTTGGCCCAAAGAGCTGAATTCCAAGGGTGAGGTGTGAATGAGCATCCTTAACATCAAGGCAACAATTGATTGAAAGTAGCATCAACGAGTCTGAGAAAAATGGGAAACATTAGGAATCACGTGGAAAACTCTCCACTGATTGGAGTCATACCCGCCACAAAGCATGATGACTGTGGTTGTTGGAGGTCATTTATGTCAGCTTCAGGACATTACTGCAGGTGTTCTTCAGGATAATGTCCAAGGCCCAAAAATCCTTATTTGCTTCATCAGGGACCTTCCCTCCATCAGAAGGTCAGAAGTGGAGGGTGCTTGATGATGATTACACAATGCTCAGAACAATTCCCAATGCCTCAGCTAATGAAGCTATTCCTGATAATCTCTGGAAAGACCTAGATAAAATCCAATAAATGGCAAGTAACATTCTTGCCACACAAGTGTCAGGCAATGAACATCCCCAACAAGAGAGAATCTAATTATCACCCCTTGATATCCAGTGGTATTATCCATCAACATTTACAACATAAAAAAGGCTATTTGACCCACTATGTCCATGCCAGTCAACAAATTATCATTGCTGAATTCCTCATTATCAACGACTTTGAGGTTACAGTTGACTAGAAACTGGTCTGAATTAGATATATAAATATTGTGGGAACTCTGCAATGAGTAACTCACCTCCCTAGTACCTATCTAATACCCACAAGATACAAATCAGAAAAGCCATAGAATGTTCTCCTCTTGTTTGGATGAGTACAACTGCAACAATATTCAAGCTGTTTGAACATTCAGGAGAAAGCAGTCTACTTGACTGGTACTCTATTCACCACTTTCAATTGTACAGCAATATTTAAACAAGGTTCCTCTGACACCACCTTCCAAACCCATGACTGGCCAGGTGGTTAATAGTGAGGACAAAGGACTTAGGTTACAATGAGATTTGATGGATTAGTCAAATGATTGGATCAGTGGCAGTTAGAATTTAACCTTGAAAAGTGCAAAGTGGTGCAGTTTCAAACAAGTAATAGGTTAAAAGAGCATCCAATGAATTTCAGGGCAACAGGAAGCTCAGAGGAACAGCAGGACCTCAAGGTGCTTATGGCAGAGCTGATTAATAATGCAGTTAACAAAGCATACAGGACCTAATCAGTTGTGACAGAGATTATAAGTACAGGGAGGTCATATTGCACCTGTACAAAACTTTGTCTACACCACAGCTGGAGTATTGTGTGCAATTCTGGACACCACACTATAGGAAGCATGTAATGCTCCCACAGGGGTGGAAGCAGAGGATATTCATCAGAAGCCTGGGATATAGCATTTTAATTATGCATAGAGGCTGGATAAGCTCGGGTTATTTTCTTTAGAGCAGGGAAGGCTGAAAGGGACCTGACCGAGGCATATAAGATTGAACAGAGTGGATAGGAAACAATTATTCCCCTTAGTTGACGGATCAATAACAAAGGAGCATAATTTTACAGTGAAACGTAGGAGGTTTAGACAAGATTTGAGGAAAGGTTCTTTTCACCAAGAAGGTGGTGGGAATCTGGAATGCACTGCTTGGGAGGGCATTAGAGGGAGGAAACCTCACAATTTATAAAAAGTACATGGATACTTATTTGAAATGTTATAACATTCAAGGCTAATGCTGGAAAATGAAGATAGTTGGTGCAGACGAGTTGTGCCAGAAGAACTCTTCTGTGCTGCATGACTGTGTGACATCCCATAAATGATTTTTGAAAAATGTACAAGTCTTTGCTGAGACTACACCTGGACCAGTCTCAATAATAAAGCAAACATATACTTGCAATGCAGGCATTGCAGCGAAGATTCATTATATTGATTCCTGTGTTGAGAAGGTTGCTGTCTGGTGCAGTGTGGGGGTACAGCTGAACTCCTGATTAAATTAGAATTGCTGGAGAAACTCAGCAGGTCTGATAATATCTGGGAATAGAAAACAAAGTTAACGGTTCAAGTTCTGAAGAAGTGTCACTGGACGCAAAACATTAACTCTGCTCTCTCTTCACAGATGTTGCCAGACCTGTTGAATTCTCCAGCAATTTCTATTTTTGTTTCAGACTTCCAACACTCCAACTTCTTTGTTTTATTGTTTAGTGGATTTTATCTATTGACTCTGGAGTTAGGAGAATGAGTTCTAATCTCATTGAAATGTTTTGGATTCTGAAGGAGCATGAAAGAGTAGATGCTGAGAGGTTGTTCCTTTGCCTGAGAAATCAACAAGAAGCTGATACAATTTTTGGTTAAGGGGCCAATTATTTAGGCCTCAGCTGAGGAGAACTTTCTTCAGTCAAAGGGTTGTGAAGCCTGGAATTCTCTGCCCCCGAGAGTGGTAGTTGCATCATCATTAAATATAGTTAAGTTGTGCCAGACAGATTTTAATCAGGAAATCAAGGGAGATGGTGGGAGGGTGGGAATATTGATGCAAAAAATTTTATATTGATAGCAAACCAGATTCAAGAGACTGTATGGTCTTTTACTCTTCCTACTTGTTCTCATGCTCTTATGTCTGGGACACCAGCATTATACAGAACTTGGCAGCTGCGAGGATGCAGTCAACAGCTTGACAATTACATGCAACCTGAATTTTATTTCCTTGAAACACGAAGTCTCAGGTCACCCTCAGCTCAGACATTGCAATTTTCTGGTGAACACTGCTGCCAAAGAGACTCATCCATGCCTCTCTTTCCTTAACTGGGTCTCTATTAAGTTCCTCTCATCTGGATGTATTCCCACTGTCGGCACAGTAAACGTGGCCAGTTGCCCTCATGGGTGCATACTAATTGCCCTACTCATCTCCTCTGTCCATGTGCCATCCCACAATGGATAGCAATTCTGGTAGTGTGTTATAAAATTGGCCAGCTTCCAAAGGATCATGCCTAAAATCCCACTGCTGAAATGAATGAGGTGTGTGGGTGGGGGGGGGAAGTGATGATTCAAACCTGAAATGGTCTTGATGCCTAAGACTTCCACATTCATTCTAAGATTCATCCCATGATCAACTGCCAGACATTCATTCAAAGCATGAAAAGGATTGAAATTACTTACATTAACTTGGTTCAAATCTTCGGTTTCTGAGCTGGTTTCAGGCACCAGGAAGTGGGAGTGTTTATTCTGATCTCAAGCAAGATTTATCTGTTGTATTTCTGCAGTGTTTTGATTCAAAGCAGCTGCACATTTCTTTAATGAATCTGGAGTTACAGCTGTAATGTAAGGGAGATTTAACCAACGCTGTTGTAGTTAATTGAAGGAAGTAAATGACACTTAGATGCTGATAACTAGAACTTTGTAATTCTAAAGTTCTTACTCCATTTCAAGTGTTACAAATTAGAGTCGTCTCAACTCCAACAACACGGTTCTCTCTGAGCTCAGCAGTGTAAATTCCTGCATCGCCCAGTGGGTCAGGTTGATGACACAGCAGTGTTTTACCCCACAGATTGACGAGCCCTAAGATGCCGATTTGCTGTACATGGCAGCCACTCTGGAGCCGAGGCACATCTGGAGTGGAGTAAACTTAGTGAGAAACAGAGGCCAGCCTTGGCTAGGGCCATCAGAAATAGACAGCAGCCGCTGAAAACAGACCCTCCCCCATCCCTGTCTATTTCCTTCTATAAACATTACTGATGGAGTGGGTGCACTCACTCTTTCACAGCTCTAAAGCACAACATCTTTGCGTATATTGAAGCATTATGAATATTATTAAACAAAACATTGTCCTGAGTCAGGAGTCATTGAGCAAATCATTTCATCGCAATATCTGTATTGTGTTAAGCTGTATTGAGATCTTCAGGCAGAGATTGCAGTTGCTTTGAAAATGACTATGCTGTTTATGACATCATCATGCCAATAATGCATTGTAGGCAATGGAGCTGTTTTCCGATTGACTTCAAAAGAGCACTTTGTTCTCCTACTTTATCTCAGGAGGGAAGTCTAAATTCTTTTTAAAAAAACATTTTTACTCGAGATTCAGTTAGAATTTGTATGCAATAGGAAATAATTGAAAAGCATTATTGTTTAGTGAGAAAGCAATACATTGATATTAATTTAAATAGCATGGTCACTGCATCAGAATAACTTGAAAGACTTCGATGACAGCGCATAGACTTTAGTTGATTAATTGAAGAGCTGTTACTGGCACTGCTGCTATTGTTATGCTTTATGGAGTACTCATATCATATACAAATTGAATTAACATTGTGGGAAAACAAAAACATCATGGTTTTTTTCAAAGTAAAGCAGCCTTAGGCTCCGAACTACCTGAATAGATAGAAGTGTGACATGATTTGGCATTTTACTGTCAACGGGTCCTAGAACTTGAATTCTAATCTGTGCTGGATTAAATATCTTTAGAATTGCATCCAATACACTGAAATTAAAAGGAGCCAATTGCTATTTCCTAAGCTCTGACAAAACCTGTAAAGTAGATAAAGAGGATATTATCAGAGCCAGCAGTGGTACAGTCCACTGACATTGTCAGCTCCACAAATCGGCAAGAGGGCAAAATGCTAAAGGACAGCCATCCCCTGTGAAGTGGTGCATCAGTCTGAGTCATCGCTTTTAGGAGAGAAAACAGACACTGAAAGAAAACAGTTGTACTTTTATATTCCCTTTGGCGAAGGGTACAAATGCAGTTAACATACTGAGCAAGGTTAGAGAATCATAGAGTCGTACAACACGGAAACACACCCTTCGGCCCAACTAGTTCCAGGCTGACCATAAACTCAAATCAAATTAATCCCACCTGCCTGCACTTGGCCCATATCCCTCCAATTTTTTTTAAAATTCATGTACTTATCTAAATGTTTTGTAATGCCCCAAAGTGTAACACTAAAGTGCAGAAGCAAACTGTAAGTGGATTGAAAATGTGACATGACAGTGCAGAGAAGCAGACACATCAGAGTTTTACTGCACAGAAAGTGAACCTTTGGGCCATTATGTACGCATTCGAGTCGGATACTTTATAGAAAATGCACCTTGTTCCTCCTGACACCGAATTACCTTTCATGTAATTCTCCCAAATTTTTCGCCTTAGCCAACCATCTAGGAAGGATTCCGTCCATGGAGTCCATCTCACAAATTGTGATTGGGCAGATCAATGTATAATTTAGCAATGTTTCAGCTGTCTATTTCACTCTGGAGCAGCCCTGTAGTAGAACATAGAACATAGAACATAGAAGAATACAGCGCAGTACAGGCCCTTGGGCCCTCGATGTTGCGCCGATCCAAGCCACCAACCAACGCTGCAAGTTCACCTACCTTAGTACTTGGCAGAATGTGTAAGTATTTGTGATGATACAGATATGATTTGGGTTGGATATATTCAGCATTACGAGGACATAGCTCTTGTCACAGTGACTAATTGAGGAAGAGATGGTGGAGGAAGGAAGAAGTTAAGGAGAACAGATGGCTACTAATTCAGTTCCTTTATGGCAGTTTGTCAGTAATCCACTCATGCTGTTGCAGTATCAATAAATGTGATCCCAATTCCCCATTCATCAACAATCTCCAACTTTAGGTCTTTGCTTTGTCACTGACCATGTCAGTATTCACAGAGATAAAATGAAAGCCATTATAACACAAACCATTTAAACGAAATTATGAAACAAACAGTGTTGAATTGTGTACAGAAATCAACCAATCACCCTTCTGCCTGTCTTTCATCTAATTTCAAATAAAAGCAGAATTACTGTGGATGCTGGAAATTTCAAACAAACAGAGAATGTTGGAGAGACTCAGCAGGTCTGACAGCACCTCTGGAGAGAGAAACAAAGTTGATGTTTCGAGTCTGATATGCCTCTTCTTTAGAACTCGTGCTTGGGACCATGGAATTGACATAGGAGGAGAAACTGGATTGTTTAGGATTATTTTAACTGGAATTGAGATGAATAAAAGATAGGGTCTCATAGAAATCTATAAAACTCTAATAGGGCTAGACAAAGTACATGTAGATATTCCTGATGGTGGGACAGACAAGAAACAGGGGTCACAGTCGAAGGATATGGGGTAAATCTTTTAAGAGTGAGAAGAGGAGAAGTTTCTTCACCCAGGGAGTACTAAGCCTGCTGAATTCACTGCCACAGAAAGTGGTTGAGACCAAAACATTGTATGATTTTAAGAAGCTGGATATAGCTCCATCAGCTAGAGGAACCAGAGAATATGGGGGCAAAGTAGGAGCATACTATCATAACGCAAGGCGGACAGACTCAAAAGGCTGAATGGCCTCTTTTGTTCTTATTGTTCTATGTTTCTAGTCCTAATGTTCCTACATAGTGCTACCTTAGTAAAGATAGTCACTATAGTTCCACTATCTCAAAAGAGAGGGAGAGACAAGCAGTGGTGAGTTTAACATGAGAATCCCCACACCTCAAGCAAAGGGTGCATTTGGGAAGGTATGACCACTACAGTAAACTCAACTTGAACAGGAATTGAACCTTCACTGTTGGTGTCATACTGCATTGAAAAAGAAACAACCATTCAAGCAACCAAGCTAACCAATCTCCTGCTACTTTGATGGCTGTAACATAGGCTGGTGGAAGGCTGTTCATTTTCAGCAGGGAGATTGCAAATGGCTGAACAGAATGACTGCAAGACGTTCTGTGTCACAAGTGTCCCAGCAGGATTCCTGTTGTCAAGCAGGAATCTGCCATTTTTCTTTGAAGAAAATGAGTGATGTAGCAGCCAAAGGGACAGGCTGAAATTTTAAAAATTTGCCCTGAAGATCAATGGAGTCATACCCTTAAAGGTCCCACCAAAAATCAGAGCTTACAACTATAACGGCAAATCATATTGAGGCTGAAGGCTGCTACAAACCCTGCTTTCTCAATGGGGAAGCTCATGATCATTTGTTCCAAAGAAGAGTCATGTTTTACTTGAAGCACCAACTCTGAACACAGATGTTGCTAGAGCTCCTGAGTTTTCCAGATCTTTCGAATATCATTTCACAATCATTACCACTGTTTACTGGAATCTTTTGCCAACCTAGCTTTGGAAAGAGCAGTAAATGAAGCAGGTCTGAAGACAAATCTCCATGACCTAATATTGAATTCACTTGGAGACATGCTTATGTGACTTGCTGGTCATGGGGACAACTCCTATTAAAAATAACTATAAAATCTGGACACAAAGGAAGGAGGCATTGGCCTTGCTGCTGCTGAGACAGCCAGACTGTCAGGGACAATCAGACTGAAATTAGGGGAAGAAAGCCCACAACATTTGCTGCTTTGCCAGGCAGATAAGAGGATTTGTTTTTGGGTTAATCACCAAGTGGGGTCCTTGTGAGGAAGGAACATTTGAAGAACTGAGACCACGGGATTGCCAAAGGTACCTTATGTAAGAAGATCCTTTTGATAGTACTCAGAGTTGCTCTGAAGGGGAATTTATTGAAAACTACACTGGAGCTTTCACCTTGGTGAAGCAAGGAGATGAAATCCTCCTGGAGTCGGAGGAAGTTTTAATCTTAAATCACAAGGTTCTACAGAGCATGTGGTATAATATATTAAAGTGGCATGGAGTTTTTGGCTACATTAAAAAGCCACAAGGAAATATATTTTTTATTGTTTAGTATATTAATTATTTTTGAACTAATGTTTAGTTGGTGTTGGTTTTATTTTGAATGATACAGTAAAAGTCTTAAAAAGCTAAATCTTGTGTGATTCTCTGCATTGGTCACTGGGAAATTCACAGTTTCAATCTCTACAGAATAATAAGAAAATATATAATGGCACACCTCCTATTCACCTCATCTGCATTCGTCCTCCCTGTAGTTCTGATATTCTTTCTCACAGTTTCTGGTCAAACCAAGAAGTGTGTTGTCAGTTCTTTTTGACATTAGTCCCTCAATGCTCCTGCCCAAATAATATATATTACATAAAATATAACAAATGAGGGAGGACCTGTCACAAATACCAGTCAACACTGGCAATGCTACCCAACTGAATTTTTATTTGGGAATTGAGGACAATTCTTGAGTATCACAATTGGTATCTGAGATTGAGCTGGGAAGAAATCAATTGCAGGAAAACCGTTGATTCTTTACCCTGCACAGTCCAAGATGCGCTTCTGTATGTAACAGCATCATTAGTATATTAATCTAATTGTTAAAAAAGAGAATGTTTTTAAGCACCATGGTATGAATAATCCCAGTCTTGCACAGAGGGATGTATAAGTGTCGGTGGTCCATTCGTGGTATGATTACATCACTCAGAAAGGTTAGTATTTGTAAAACCTTAATACAGTGATAAATATATGTTGCTATTGGCATTGAATACAGCTCTTTGTGACTCTACCAAACAATTGGCCCCAGGAAGACTACTGCATAGCCCTGGTGAAATTAAAATGAGCTGGTAACAACTTCATTGTGAAACTCAATTGTTAAAATCAATTCTTGGATATTATATTGCAATAATATTATCACTTTGAGCATGTTGCATTATAATTTAGGATAGTTTGAAATGCAATAAGATTAACTCCGAAAAGTATTTCAAATAAATTCAAATTGTGCTTAAAATGTGCTCGTATACTATTTGATTTCATTAATAAAAGTGGGAGCAAAGTGGAAGGATTGTGGCTTTTTATTAGTTGATCCCATAAACAGCTTCACAAGTCAATGGAGCCTAACATGCAGATTTGGTATTTATATGCATCATGAGTTTGATTTGATTTGTATATTGGATCAAGTATATTGCAAAATCTGAACATTTTAATATATTGACCTTTCTTCATTGCCCTCTCGTAAACTTAGTTTGTGGCTGCCTGCTGGCAATCCACATGATGAATTTTTTCAGTCTAATGCTCAACAGAACAATGGTGACAAGGCGAGGATAAAATTTTCTTTTATCTTTCATTTGAGAAATTAAGAGCCAAAGAATATTATCATGCAGGTTGAAACTGATAAAATGGCACTGAAGACTTATTTGGAGACAATATGGGAATTCAACCCTAACAAAGGGACCTGATGTAATTACAGGTGAAGATTATGAATTTGGCTGAAAGTGAATGAAATAGGTGTTGAAGATAAAGTAAATGCTTGCCTCATCATGATGTACTGAGAAACCTTTGAGATGTTGCTTACCAATTTTCCCTTGAAGACCCCAGCACTATGGACTATTATGAAATAACTGAGATTTTGAACTCATAATACGGCCAAACCAAGAATAAGATTTCACTAAGTTTTGCAATCCATGAAAGGAAGCTGGTATGGATTACATTATCAATTTAAAGAAACGCTTGTCAATGTGGGTATGATGACAACTTTGAAATCAATCTTCAGGATACTTTTGTCAGACACCTAAATCCAGGCCATGCTCTTGAGCAGAGGCAATAAACTAATATTGATGGAAGCCTTTGATGGGGCCTCATCCATGAAAATAAAAAATAGATAGTTGCAAATCATAAGGGATTTCTTTTCCCCAGCAAACTAAAGGCCCTGGATTCTTGGGAGATACAGGCTACAGTAGCCTAACTTGAAATCAGAAGTTTAGATGCATTGCATGTGTAACCACCGATCATTTAAATGTGCCATTTCCAGTCAAAGTGCCATGTCTGTGGGAAAGCTGCTAATATCCAGACAACGTTCAGGAATACGAGATACAATAATGCTCCAGGTTGTGATAAAGCTCCAGGTCACATCCAGGAACCAAGTTGTGCCCAGTCCAAACTGATTCACGAGTCTGGATCAGCATCTCACTGGTGAACACCTCACGACACCAGCTCCACAGCTGACCAAGGAAGAAACAGCCCGGGTCAGAGGACTTCCTGAAGACAAGGAACCTGCTGAGCACCAAGCAGGGCGTGATCCTGTCATGTTGGCAATCGAGGGTATCCTCAGAACTTATAGCTGGAGCAGGAGTAGTATGCAGGTCTGTAGGAAGCAATTGCCTTCAATGCCCAGAGGCTGCAGGAGGTGCTGCTATACTATGGGGACTTGGCTGCCTCAAGAATGTGATTGCCTAACTGCCTTCATGGACATGAGGAGCCAGTTCCAGCACCCTCAGGGTATGCTGGATAAGCACAGACACACACTTCATCACCCCAACCACTGATCCTTAGGACTGACGGGATGGTGAGAGATGACAGGGACCCTGGCATGCACTTCAGGTGCCCCTCCTTCATAAGGAGTCATTGCAGTGCCAGGAGGCATTCAGTTAGAGGAGTGAACACACACAGGCCCCTTAGAAGTCTTCTCTCAGGATACTCTGGAGTTACCTTGGCCCTCTGCCTTCAGCCTGCCCTGTCTCATCTAACTCTTGGAAGCTCAAGCCTAAGGGCTTACCTGTGGAAAGGAGACTCTGGCCTCAGCATGTCCAGGCCATTCAGTTGCAAGCTCCCTTGGCATCACCTAACTAAAGCTCCAAGGACAACAGACCTCACCGCTGAGCAAGCTCCCTTCACCCAGCTGCAGAACCTGGAACATCACTGAGGCATGTTGGCAAGGAAAGAAAAACAATTCTTTTTGAGGGCACTTTCGTGGCTTGGATGACATTACACTATATATTAAGTATCAATATATTTCCACAATATGTTAATGTTCTATTTGTTTGTTTGAGTCTCTGTCTAGCCTAGAAAGTAACTGTTGTAACATGATGACTAATTTCATGTCCACACAGGATGTATGTGGATCAATGTTTGTATTGAGAACCTGCTGCAATGTGTAGAAGCAAGACATATATAGGATAAAGGGTTCTGCTGGCACCATTGCTCCTCTCAGTATACCATCCCTATTCTTTCCCTGGTCTCTGTGTACAAAAATGAATTGACAGCCCAAGGTGGCAAAATGCACGAAGGAGAAGAATGATTATTCCTATGCCTTTAAGAGGAGGAATGTTGAAATGCCGGCATGCAAGTCATCACCAAGGAATTGAGTCCAGTCTGAAGAAGGCAAGAGAAATTCTTTGTTGGTCAACATGTACAATGAAAACAAGGGCCCACATTAACCATTGTAGTACTTGCAATGAGTACCAATCTATGCAATCTAGAGAGCTACTAATGCAACAGAGGCCTCAGACAGATCAGGGTTGGAGCTGGGAGTGGATCTCTTCATACTTGGAGGAACAGATTCTCTTGTCAAGGCAGCCTATTACTCTAATTACTGGAAGATAGATCAGTTATTTCAATTAGTACCAGTGAGATTGTAGAATGCCTAATAGCACACTTCAGTCTGAGAGGTGACCTTATAGAGGTTTACAAAATTATGAGGGGCATGGATAGGGTAAATAAGCAAAGTCTTTTCCCTTGGGTTGGGGAGTACAGAACTAGAGGGCATAGGTTTAGGGTGAGAGGGGAACTTTTTCACACAGAGAGTGGTACGTGTATTGAATGAGCTGCCAGAGGAAGTGGTGGAGGCTGGTAAATTGCAACATTTAAGAGGCATTTGGATGGGTATATGAATAGAAAGGGTTTGGAGGGATTTGGGCCGGATGCTGGCAGGTGGGACATCTGGTCAGCATGGACGGGTTGGACCGAAGGGACTGTTTCCATGCTGTACATCTCTATGACTCTATGAACTGAAGAAGCTGTTCCTTCATAGCAGGCTGCTGATTGTGCAGATGTGAATTCACTACTTTTATGACCTCGATTATTACTACAGCATTTTTTTTCTCTTTATGATAGGGAAATCATGCCTGATAAATTCTTTCAGGATGTAGCAAGCGCAATAGATAAAAGGGAACAAATTGTTATATTATGTTTTAATTTCTTAAAGAGTTCTGATGATACCTCACATCAGGCTACTTAATAAAATAAAGGCACATGGTGTTGGGGTAGTATATTAACGTGGATAGAGGATTGTAATAGAAGGCAGAGAGATGGATTATAGGGAGCATATTTAGGATGGCAACCTGTAACTAATAGAGAGCCATAGAAATCATAATTAAAAACAATATATATTAATGGCTTGGACAGTAGAAGTGAATGTACTATTGCCAAGTTTTATGGATGACATAAAAATATAGGTGGGAAGGCAAGAATTGAAGAGCATAGGGATAGACCAATATAGACAGATTAAGTGAACAGGCAAAAACTTAGGAGAAGGAGTACATGGTGGAGAATGTTGGGTTACACAACTTGGTAGGAAAAATAGAAGAATAAGAAGTATTATTTAAATGGAGAAAGAATGCAGAAAACTGCAGCATAGAGAGATATAGGGGGTCCTAGTGCATAAATCACAAAACAAGATGAGCATGCAAGGTCAGCGATAATAGTGACGGCAAATAGAATGTTGAAATGAAACAAATATCTGTGAATGCTGGGAATCTGAAACAAAAACAGAAATAGCTGGAGAAAACAGTTCTAGCAATATCTATTGCAACAGAGTTAAACTTTTGAGTTTAATGATGCCTCTTCAGAAGCTTTCTTAGAATGTTGGCCTTTATTGTGAAGGGAATGGAATATAAAAATAGGGAGATTTTACTAAAACTGTACAAGTAATTAGTAAAACTGCTGTTGAAATACTACATACAGTTTTGGTTCCCTTATCAGGAAAAATATACAGACACTGAAGGCCATCCAGAGAAGTTTCACTAGGCTGATACCCGATATGGTGGGATTTTCTTATGAGGAGGGGTTGAATTGGTTGGATTTGTACTCATTGAAGTTTAGAAAAATGAGAGGAGACCTTACAGAAACAGATTCTTGGGGGGCTTGGCAGATAGTTGCAGAGAGGTTGTTCTTCCTGGTGGGACCAGAAAGCATAATTTCAGAATAAGGACTTATCCATTTAAGGGAAAGATTCGTTTTTTTTTTTCACAGAGTTGTGAGTCTGTGGAATTCTTTACTGCAGAGGGCTGGGATTTTTATGTATGTTCAATACTGGGAGAGGCAGATTTCTAATCATTCAGGGAATCAAATGTTATGTTGGGTAGCTGCTGAACACGGGATTGACAACCCCTTGTTACCTTTGTACTTACAGAAGATCACAGACCAGTTCATGAAGTTCCTTTGACACCTTTAAGGTTTTACACCCCATGGACCCATGTTGTTTTACTGCAACTGTTCTGTCTCTGCAGCAGTTGTCTGTTAAAAGACACATTTTGGAATCAAGGGTTAAAAGCACCGATATTAATTTGGGATTCCAATCCGTCACTGTAACAAGTGTGATGATGAGAAATTGCAAGCGTGTTTCACATGTAAATATGAACTGAACATATATTGTGGCTTTCTGCTATGGGGTTTAAGAGTCATTATTCTGGGAAGGCTTAGCAACAGATTGTTTGGAGTTCTTTCTCAAGAACTGGGATAGTCCATTTGAAAGGGAGAAAGTGAAAACTGCAGATGCTGGAGATTAGAGTCGAGAGTGTGGTACTGGGAAAAAAACACAGCAGGTCAGGCAGAATCCAAGGAGCATAAAAATCGACTTTTCAGGCAAAAGCCCTTCCTGATGGGTCGATTTTTCTGCTCCTTGGATGCTATCTGACCTTCTGTGCTTTTCCAGCACCACACTCCCGACTCTAGTCCATTTGAAAGCAGTGAGAAACAACATGGAGGCTCCTCACCAGTTGAGGAGCCACATACTCCTCTGATTTCCATATGGAAAATTCTCAAAGTCTAGCTTGTTCAGAATGTTTGTTAAGTTAGGAAGCTTCATATTACTGAGGTGAGCTCTGGCATAAATGGAGTATTAAACAAGCTATAATCTACCTTAATTGTTAACCTGCCTCTTACCAGCAAGAAACTCAGTTCACTGCTCAGCTGATGCACAGAAGATACAGCAAATTCCACCCAAAGTTGAGACAAGCATTGCCAGATTTCTCAAGTGATTCTGTCTCAGAGAGTTGGTGTTCAGGCCTCTATAAGATTTCGCCTTGCATGAGAGGACATTGTTGGTTTATTGTAAGTGGACTCATTGGGAATGCAGCAGCGAGAATCCCTACAATGCAGAAAGAGGCCATTCAGCCCATTGACGCTGCACCGACCCTCCGAAGCGCATTCAGTCCACACCCACCACCCCCAAACTATCTCTGTAATCCCACATTTCCCATGACCAATCACCTAGCCTGCACATCTCTGGACTGTTGGAGGAAACTAGAGCACCCAGAGGGAACCCATGCAGCCATGGGGAGAATTTGCAAACTCCACACAGTCACTCAAGTCTGGAACTGAACCTAGGTCCCTGTTGCAGTGAGGCAGCAGTGTAGCCACTGTGACATCATGCCACCCAACATAATTTCGAGCATTCAATTTGTATTCTAGGACAGAAGATATCAACCTATCAAACATGCATGACAAAACAGAAATTTCTGATGAAACTCAGCAGGCTTGGCAGCATCTGTTCAAACAAAGCAGAGTTAACGTTTCAAGTCCAGTGACTCTTCATGAGAACAAGTGGATGGAAATTGACTTTGTGTGATAATCTAAAATGGGTGACTGTTAATTAATTGGCCACCCAATTTACATCTTTTCTGACTTCTATTTTCCCTATTGATAAATATATTGACTAGCCTTGGTCAAAAATCAGATGGGGAAAGATGGCCCAGTCCCACTGAAAGGAAATCTACTAGATTGGTGGGGCCAAGCAGAAGCTATGGCAACGGATGAATGGACACCGCACAACAATCAACAGATAGGAGTGTTCCCTCCCAGTCGGAGAATACTTCAGCAGCCCGGGACATTTAACTTGGACCTTCAAATGACTGTCCTCAAAGGTGGACTTTGGGACAGGCAACAATGCAAAGTGGCCAAGTAGAGGCTGATAGCCAAGTTCGGGACCATGGGGATATCCTCAACCGGGACCTTGGGTTCATTTCACACTGCAGGTGACCCCATTGCACTATACACACACACAGACACGCACAGACACACACTCTTTCACAGACATGCATATCCCTGCCACAAACACACCAACCCACATGCGCGCACACACACACATATATATAAGTCTGAGGGATGAATTTATACTTACAGAATTGCATTTTATTTTGCTCAAAAACTACATGAATCCATGTAAGATTCTATAAATCCCTTTTTTAAAAATAGAATCAGTCTGAACATTAGGGCACAGACAGCCTCACACAGGGCACCTCACACCTTCAATGCATTATCTGAGCTAACATGACACATACTGTTAAAGTTCACTTGAGAACGTAACTTTAAAAAAATGTTCTGGGAGTTACATATGAAAGAAGTGAAACCAACATAGTCATTCTGAAAGATGAGGGACTTAACAAACAATCCAGGTCTTTTTCAATAGGTAATTTCAATTGCATCACACTGTAAACTTTTGCTATAAATTCTGTGTCTTACGATCTTGTACTCCACAACCACCTGATGAAGGAGCAGCGCTCCGAAAGCTAATGCTTCTAAATAAATCTGTTGGGCATAACCTGGTGCTGTGTGATTTTTAACTTTGTACACCCCAGGCCAACAGTGGCACCACCAAATCATTACAAGATTCCTGGATATAAAGATGCAAAGTTGTTTAAACTGTAACTTTGATTATTTTAAAGGCTAGTAGGTTAGCGTTTCTTAGAAGTTGTACTTTTACTTAACAACACCACAAATGTTATCTGCAATCTATATCTTAATTTACTGTTGTCAAATTCAACATGTTTGATAATTTAAAAATTATTCTTGGCTATAAATTTAAATGTTGCTGTATCGTTTGTGTTGCTTAACTCAAAGCATTGGATAGTGGAGACCTTTTTCACAAAGCAAGATTTGAATCATGCAGCATAGACTATAATTGATAAAATCTGAAAAAAAGCATTACTCATTCAAAGAAAAACACAAACAGTGACCTTTACATGTAGTCACTAAAAAAAATGTAACTGAACAGACACAGAAGTACTTCTTTATTAAAAGCGTTTTTAGAATAAATGTAATTGCTGCCTGACAACCTGTAGGAAAGGAGCTATCGCTAGATTCTGGTAGGCCTTATAGAGTGCAAATAGTTATATTGCAGAATCTTGTTTTCTCTTGAAACCTATAAAAGGCTTATAGAGTCTTTATCGACTTTAACTCCCATCTCATTTTCTTTTGCTCTGTTGCAGTAAATCACTTACAGTTTTGACATACTATAAAGTGGACATAACTGGTTCTTTTTGCCTCATTTACCAAATGACTGAATTAATGTTTGAAATTAAAGGAAGCTCTCTGAGTAACATTGCCTGAACTTAAACAAACTTGTCATTGATGGATTAGAGAAACTGAATTTACACAAGTGCTTATCAATTCCCATAAATATAACAAGATATCTGTTATCGCGTCAACAGAAATCCAGGAAAAGCACAAAATATAACTTGCAAAATGTAGAAGCAAACATGGACACTTTTATTGGGTTTATTCACCACTTGCATGCAGTATTTCTCACCTCCTCTGTGTTGGTATTTTCACATTTCTGCCAACTCCCTGAGATGAAAATCAGTCTCTGCTTTACACAGTAATTACAGTAAGACTTTTCTAAACTGCATACATCACTCCTGTATGCCAAGTATTCTTCTTATTTTAGAACTCAAACTGTTGAGGTGGTAGGGAGGTGGGGGACGTGGAAAGAGTGTCAAGGAATTCATTGTCTGTTCTCCACCTGTTGTTATTCTGGTCCCAATCAACCTGCTAGCCAGTCTGGAGCCAGTGGCCATCTGGAAATACTGCAGTGTTTATAAACTTGGCATGCAGCAGCACTCCAGGGCCCTGACCTCCCACACAAATCTGGAAACAATTATAATAGATAGGCGGTGGATTGCAAAAAAAAACCTTCACAGGGCTCTGTGTGGAGCTTTGCCTACCATGGGGATGTGAAGGCCTTGTTAGTGGTATAGTGAGTTTAAACATCTCTGATTTGCTGAATGACTCAGTTGTTTCTGGTTACTGGCACTGTATTCTCTTTTCTCTGCTCCTACGCCTCCTACCTTCCAAGCTTTCCCTTAAGGATTTTTGATACTTTTGAAAGCTGAAGTGTATTTTTCTCTTGGCCTGTGTAAACTGTATTTCAAAACCCAAAATGAAAAGCCAAATCTGAACAATGCTGCCAAGTGCCGCAGTGCTCTTAATTGCTCCCATAGCCAAGTTGAAAGTTTTGCAATTGCAAAATTTGTGTAATGTTAAAAAGAAAAGGAAGGTCAATGTGATTTTTTTAGGTTCGCAGAAACTAGTGAAAATTCACGCATTATCTAACAGCATGTACTATTTACCTATCTACAGCAAACTTAACATCAATTCCTCTGACATAAAAATATTATTAAACATGAATGAAAATTCACATTTGGTTGCTTTGAAACTGGAAGAAGTTAAAGAGAATATACAGATGTTAGTTTGAACAACTGTTAAATGAGCAAAATGATATGTTAGCATATCAAACCAAAATCCCAAGATTAATCCTCTGTACTTTTCTCCAAATAGCATACAGTCCATGGTGTGAAAGTTAAAGCATAGGTTTTTTATTATGACCCAAACTTAAAATATTAGCTGTGTAAAATCTTAGACTCTGGATAGGCTGCATTAAAAGTAAACATTTCAAAATACATGGTGAGATTCTGGAATGTCACATATCTTGATTATTTATATTTGGTGATTGCCATTAATGTTCATATAGTTACTTAAAATCAAGTTACAGAGACATATATTTAAAGTCAGATAGCCATGGACTATAATCTGTGGACCAAGATTTGCATTCACTGAATAGAAGTGAAAAAACTGGAAACAAATCTTTTCTCTAAAAAAGTGCATTCCTTAGGTGTTTGTATGTTTTAATAATGAAATGAAACTCAGCATACTTAAATGATTAACTCAATTACTTGCTATTGATTTCATAAGTTTTTAAAAATGATTAAATTTATACTTTTGTGTAAAAAGCGATAACAAAATTCAGTACATATGTGTTGAATTAACTTGTAGCTAAGTAGAAAATGCTACATTTCCTTCTCTATTTTGCTGGTCATCTTGTGCTTTTAGCAACTTGCAAAATGTAAAGAAAAATTAAATGGGTAAGGGTAAATGTAACTGTTGGCATACATGGTTAGATGTTCTGTTTCAGAACAATATTGGTCAGTGCGTTACTTTATGTTGTAGCATTTCAGTTAGTAATACCATCATGGTGGTGCCGCACCCTGCTGACTATTTTTGCATTAGCCTACACAACGAATATTGTCAGGCGATTTGTGGAGGATATTAGATTTAGACCTGATTCTGTCTTTGTCAACTGTTCAAACACACATTTTAATAGGATAACAATTAGGAATGAGACTCCTTACCAAATTTGCCTCCTGTTTACCTCAAGAATTCTGCTGTGAATTTTTAACTCTTCAGCACTTGCTCTGATTGAATCCAATTTGCAGTTCATACAAGGAATCAATGTGTGATATTTTAGTTTGCTAGCTTTTTATTACAATGGGAAGATTTTATATCCATTATCTACTGAGGAAACCTTTAATTGGTTAATAAAACAGCAGCATTTTTATATTTCCTTGTCATTTTTATTGAAAGGTACATCTGCTTCTTTTCTGACTTTCTCATATGGCTTCATTTTTTTTAAGTGAATGGCTGTTAAGTTCAAGTTCATGTGGTTGCCTGGCAAATTGGCTATGATAACAGGAATATCAGTCTAACACATATCAGAATAATTGGATGGCTTAACGTTCATTGTGAATGTCATAGCTGTAAAAACAGAATCAATTAATTACAACTGAAGCAACTCTTTTTTTAACTACAGTTGAAAGCAGAATTGTATTGTTGTAGAAATGAGAAGGGAACAGTCTGGGCAGTGTCCTTCATTGCTCTGCAGTTTCCTGTGCATTTCCACAATGGAAGTTGTCTGACTCAGAAGGCTTGTTGCAGTCTTGTTGTAGTCTGTCTCCCACGCTATCCATATGGGCCTTTGATGTGGCTTTTATTCTGTACTGTCCAGTTCATGATCTGACTAACTGTTTAGTTCACAGTGAGTTGCAGAGACTGAAAATGTCCTTGCAAATGATTCATGTACGTCGGTCAATGTTGTGACATTATTTCACATTGACATGTGTGCATTAGACTAACTCTCTTAGATTAAAACTAACATATTAAATTGTTATTTTATTCTCCTTCAGAAAACATATTGTCTTTTAAGGAAGTGATTCAATTTATTCCTATATTAGCATAGAAAGTGGTTACTCAAAGATCTAGGTAATAATTCAGGAAGAAAATGGAATTTTGATTTATTTAGTAAATGAACCTTCAGGCTTCAGCTCCATCAACACATTTTAAAAGTCAACTATACCAATGGTACTTATTATGTATAATCTAGAAGGAAAAGAATAGTTACTAGATTAATTTGGTGACTGGCCTCAATGTAGGATACAGTGCACACAGTCAGGAAAAATAAAGGGAATATTAATATATTAACATAAGCTAAAACAAGCTGCTGTGTATTAATACCAGGGTGGGGTTCAGCTAGAGTCATCTGTATCAAGGTCACTCTGTTGTGCATTGTTCAAATTAAATTGGTTGCTAGCCTTTTAAAGAGATTACTTATATAAGATAAACAACACAAATTAACAGTATAGTTCACTTTAACCATGTATGTGCTTCAGTTGACAGCTACTTGTAAGACGAATGTCTCTTTAAGTTTGATCTTTTTGTTTGTCATTAGCACACAAGATTCAGAGAAGTTGAAGTATCAACAAGCAAGTAGTGTCCACAGTCCACATTCTGGCAGCCATTTTTAGATGGTTAATTTGGAAATAGAGTTGAGCCTCTTCCAACAACTATTGTTTGAGAATCATATTGCCAAATGCTGACTTTGCATTCATACTTCTGATAATCCATTCACAGTTTATTTTCAGATTCGATGGGGATGCAGGTTGAGAAATAGTTGTCAGCAATTATTAGGGGGTTGAGAGCTTCATGCTTCACAGGCCATTATTGTTTCTCCACAATTTTAATGCAACCATTAACCCTTTTACAATAAATACACTTAACACTTGTGTGAAACTACATTAGCAGAATTCATTTGCTAAAATTGATAAAAGTTCATTCTCTGGTATAGAAAACACATTTTCTGCTTTTTGGTCAACTCAATTGCACATTGTTGAATTAAACATAGATTCTTGAATGAATGCAGCATTCCTATATCAATAAACATTAAACCTAAACATCCACTCATAAAGTAATTTGGAGTTGTCATTATCTACATGGGAAGGAGCAGACTTTTTTTAAAATTAATTGATCAAGTGATTGAATACAACATTGAAACTGAAAAATGTAGATATAAGCTTTTTTTTATATAGTGCAATCAGTACTGTAGGAATATTTCAATGTTGGTAAATACACTTGACCATTCCCTTCTCCAACCTGAAGAATCTGTGCTTAAACAGCATGGGTGCCCATCCAAAATATTTAAATGTACCTGAACAAGTAATATATGTTGGATTCAGGGGGCTGTTTAGAGATAGTATATGTTTTATGCAAATCAAATACTGTACTAGAACAAAAGAATTTGATGGGGATGCAGGTTGAGAAATAGTTGTCAGCAATTATTAGGGAGTTGAGAGCTTCATGCTTCACAGGCCATTATTGTTTCTCCACAATTTTAGAGCAACCATTAACCCTTTTACAATAAATACACTTAGCACTTAAGAGCAGGAGTAGGCCATTTGGCCACTCAAGCCTGCTCTGCCATTCAATAAAATCATGATCTGGTTATGTTCTCAACTCCGATTATTAATCAATAATCTAACTAAGCCTTTAATAAATTGGACCAACAAACCACCACTGTTTCTGGGGAAGATAGTTCCACAAACAAATGTCCCAGAGTGAAAAAAAACTCATCATAAAGTGGAAATTAGCTTATTTTAAATTTATTTACTCTACTGATCATATGAAAATGCAAAATAGGAGCAGAAATAGACAATTTGGCCTCTTGAGGCTGTTCCTACATTCAATAAGATTTTGGCTGATCTGTTTGCACTTTAAATTCCACATTCCCAAATATCCCTCTTCTAGGCTTCCACAGATGAGATAATTTCATCCAGGTACCCATTTTCTCAAATCTTCTCGGAATCTAATATTGTTTGTTGCACACTACTTATACAATTCTGTGCCATTATTTTACTTGTAACTAACTAGATCATCATAATTTAACCTGCAGTTCACAATTTAGTTCGAGTTTATTTACTGCCTTTCTGAATAAATGGTGAGTAGTCTTTGTGTGTGTGATGTAGAGTTCTGTGGAAAAGAACATTTGTTGGCCCCCTGGTATATCAGCTCATTAAAATGAGACATGATGGTGCAAGGTTCAGCTCAAAGGAGATTTATTCAGCTATGGACATGATGGGTTGGTATCTCACATTTTTTGACAAAGAGTGAGATCATCAAATATTCTGGATGGATTTTTGCCATTTGACACAGCACCATACCTCATCAAACTCACCTCAGTGACTGTCTACAAAATTCCTATGACATCACTCTCATGTGCTTCTAGCCCCATCTTACCGTGTTATTTACCAACAAATCACGAGGAACTGTCTGGTATTCCTGGCACCCATACAATCTCTAAAAGGCTATTATACACCCAGGCAGGCACTGTCAGGAGCAGGCTTTGAGGTTGATCTAATGATATCAGGTGACTGCTTGCTTTTCTGCCCATCTAAAGTTTGCACATGTTGGGCTGGCATATCAATGTCAATGGGGGTAAGTACACCTTACAACAATTTTGCTGTATTGGATGCAAGGGGTGCTTGTGTATTTTAGTATTCAGTGTTGCCAATGGCCTTAGATGTAAAGCTTAAACTTTAACTCCAACAGAACCTTTGAGGGGTCACTGGACTTGAAATGTTAGCTCTGTTTTCTCCTACACAGATGCTGTCCACCTGCTCAGCTGCCCTGCACAGTTCCTGACATTGCCCCAGACATGGCACTGAAGGGAAATTTGGTGTTCTGCTTTGCAGCCAGGAAGCTGAAGAAACCCACTGGGCGAGGTGGTGCATAGGTGGGGCATCCTCCTCACCCAGGATCAGTAGAGGAGGCAACAATTCCAGGGCTTACCAGCCTAGTCCAAGGTCAGTCAATGTGGGCTTAGCCATCTGGAGAAAAGCCCAGCAATGTAGGTCAATGATTGTCAACATAGGTCTTGCCATCTTCTCTCACTCCCACCAAGGCACATGCATTTCCACTCTCATTATTGCCTGCAACATCTTCACTCATGTGCTTTCACCTACCCCTGCCCCAACACCACAAATCCTGCATGACCTCTGCCCTCCCTACTCATTCACTCATTTGGGACCTCTCCAAGTCTGCATCAAACAAAATAGCTTTGTTATACACTTTGTTTTGTTACCTATAATCATCCCTGTCTTTCCAGGAGGAACACCTCCTCACGCCTATTGAGGAAAGCTCCTGAATTTACCCAGCTGAGGGGCAGACTCACCATTTCAAGTAGTATTAGAGGTTGACCTTGACTTACTGTGCTGGGATCCCCTCAGTAAAAGCAATCCACCTTGACTTTAATGAGGACTGCTGACAACCATGACAAGCTTTCTGGTTTTGTATGTCTGCTAAATGGCAAGGCAAGATGGCAGTACTGTGAGCCTGGTATCTCTGGCTGAAGAGGCATCGTGCGACGCAATGCAAGGTGGGGATGCTGCAAGCATCCAGGTACATTTAGAGTGAGTGGGCAAAATGGCTGGACATGCAGCCTGGTCGAGTTCACGAACTGGATGTGTGTCACTGAGGGCACTGTGTCCTTGCTGTGGCATTACAATGATAGTGACCACACATTTATATTTCTTTCTCATTCCAGGAGAAATACCTTGTCCTTCCATTTTGTCTCCTCAGCATTGAAGTGCAGAAGTGCCCTGTAGAAGGATTGGAGATGCACCATGAGGATTCTTGGAGGTTGGCACATGTCAGGTGCCAATGTTCATGGATGTGGAATGTGTCTGGCCAGTGTCCATGGGGAATGCCATGTAATAATGATGCCCAGTATCCAGTTTCAAGGAGTTTTTTGCAAGTCCCAAGTTTTTTGCATATCTGGTCTGACTTCCATGATGAGAATTCTCAATGTTGAGCTTTGATAAGATGAGGTGAATTGAGGCATATAGAAAGCATCTAACAAACTATATTCCTCTATAATTAGCAAGCTTGCCACTGCCTAGTGAGAAACTTGTTTCATTGCATGGCAAATACATGGAAGAGGCATCAAATTGCTCCTGGTATTGAGATAGGCCTCATCGGATTTTCATCCAATTCTGCCACAAATCTCATAATGGGCCATAACATTCAGGCACCTATAAGATTCTGTGTCATGGAAATGAGTTAGACATTTTTGGGGAAATATGTAGTGCTGGCAAAGCACAGCAGGTCATGCAGCATCCGAGAAGCAGGAGAATCAACGTTTCGGACATAAGCCCTTCACCTGTTCCATCTGCGGGAAGGGGTTCACTAATTCATTCACCCTGCTAACGCATCAGCGGGTCCACATCGGGGAAAGGCCATTCACCTGCTCCGACTGTGGGAAGGGGTTCACAAATTCATCTGCCTTGCATCAGTGGGTTCACACCAGGGAGAGGCCGTCCACCTGCTCCATCTGCAGAAATTCACTCGTTCCTCCAACCTGCAGAGACACCAGCGAGTTCACGCTGGGTAGAGAATGTTCACCCACTCCGAGTGTGGGAAGGGGTTCAGTCAGTCATCCCATCTGCTCAGACACTAATCCAGTCACACCGAGTAGAGAACTTTTAGATCCTTTGTGGGCATTTAAGAGGGCATACATTCACTGGCCAGTTGAGCACCTATTTAGGTGCACTTACTAATTTGGAACATGTGATGGAGTTAGGAGGTGTAAACGTGTCATGTTTGACTCTGTGAAGAAATCTATCCAGTGTAAAGATTGGCTCTGGTTTCTCCCTTCCCCACGAAGCTGTCAGGATGATACCATGGTGTGAGATATTATATAACAGCTCTCTTTACTAACCCACTCACAGACACTTTGTACTTACTCATTCATAAGTCTTTACTAACTTACTCACAAGAGCCCTATATCTACAAATACCGCATTCCCATTTCATTCTTTCATAATTCCTGATTTTTGATGAAGGGCTTATGCCCGAAATGTCGAATCTAGATTAGATTAGATTACATTACAGTGTGGAAACAGGCCCTTCGGCCCAACAATTCCACACCGACCCGCCGAAGCATAACCCACCCATACCCCTACATTTACCCCTTACCTAACACTACGGGCAATTTAGCATGGCCAATTCACCTAACCTGCACATCTTTGGATTGTGGGAGGAAACCGGAGCACCCGGAGGAAATCCACGCAGACACGGGGAGAATGTGCAAACTCCACACAGTCAGTCGCCTGAGGCGGGAATTGAACCCGGGTCTCTGGCACTGTGAGGCAGCAGTGCTAACCACTGTGCCACCGTGCCATCTACTAATCTCTGCTCCTTGGACGCTGCCTGACCTGCTGTGCTTTTCCAGCACAACACTCTTGACTCTGATCTCCCGCATCTGCAGTCCTCACTTTCTCCTCAGTGTTTGGGGAAATGATCAGTTACAGAATAAATTTGTAGGAACCTGTATCTATTTTGTAATTATTGTATATATAAGGGGATGCAAATTGAGAAATTATCAATCTTTATTTACAGTCCCATTCTAAAAATATTTGTTCAACCATTCTGTGTTAACAATTATTTCATTGAGAGTTCGTATCTATTGAGAAGAGTATTTTTTAACCTCTTTAAGAGTTGTACTCAGTGTATTGTCAGTACGGTGTAATTGCAAACATATCTGCTCAGAGGTTCTACAACACACTTCTGGAAGGAATGGAACTTGAACTTGTAACTCCTCACTCAGAGTAGAGGGGCTGCAACTGTACCACAAGAACCCCGAGATTGTAATATATTTGCTTCCTCTGAACACTTATTTAGCATTAGCTAAAGATTAAATATTCTTTGGTGAATGAAGGTGTTCTTGATCTTAATTATCATTCTATTAATCAACATTTTAGCATCTTACAGTGAGATAATACTTTTTAAAAAATAAAATAATTCAACTTTTGGGGGGGGGGGGTGATATGGATGGGAAATTAGACTCAGTTGGTAGCACACCTTACCTCTCTGAGCAAACCCCATTCTTACGGAATCATTCAAGCTGACAATTAAGTGCAGTACAGAAGGAAACATGAATGGAGCTGGTGTCTTTCAGATAAAACATTGAACCCAAAGTTCATCTGCCTGCTTATGTACATAAATAAACACAGAACAGCAGTTTAATTAATTAATAAGATAAAATCATCATCTGCAATCACTTGCTAATGTCTGCCTAGGGAATTCTGTGTCACTATTCATGGTCATATGGATCTTTGCATGGCTGATGAGCCCAATCCTAGAACCACATCTCCAATCACACATTTTATAAACAAGTGCCTTGTGTGGGATATCATTTAGTGTGGGAATGCTGTTGCACATACACAGAGAGATGATCCTTGACAAAAGGTAGTTGAAATTTCACAGGCAAGGCAACCTTGACGAGCGTGGATCTCCTTACTGCTGCAGCATTCATCCACCATTGTAACCATTGATTTCACATGAATATCTTCTGTGGATCGCAGTCGAGGACTTGTTTTGAATTGCGTTTTATCTGGTTCCTCCCTTCTGACCTTACTGTCATGGGTGGCCTTGCCAATAGTTGAGAACTCCTGATGACATCAGTCTTAGGATCACTGAACAGTCAAGCCTCTCTAGTGTAGCAAGGTTGCAATCCACAGAAAGGAATGAGATAAAATACAATTAAAATAAAGCTAATCTGAGACATGCCAGAGTAGGCTGGGTGTCTAATAAAGACCGTGGGCTCAAAAGGCTGTTTGGATGGGCAGAATAGGTGACCTTGTGCTATAATAGGGGACCATATAATTAAGGAGATAAATAGAGCCTCCTGCAGTTAGAGAATTCACATGGAAGCTAGAAATGAAATTGGAAATGGAGGAGATAAATCCAGTAGTTGGGTTCCATCTTGAAATAAATGACATAGGGTAAAATCTGATAGGGGTCAGACCAATGTGGACAATGATCAGATTTGTGGCAGAATCAGAAGAGATGTCCAGCAAGGCTGATGTCAACACAGATATTGGGAGCATCTTACTCCACCGTTTATGTTTTTGACAAGCGGCCTTGTTAGGCAGCCGCAAGTTTCTTGTTAAATATTTTGTTTACCACACCACAACTCATTTCATTAATATTCAGCTTCCCATCTTACAAAATATGCCAAACAAGCCAAACAAAATGCGCCAAAGGAATTCGACATGGAAGTTCAGCTTGCTGCTTGCTTCACCTTCACGTTAAATGTTGGGCACTAACATCTCAAGGTAAGTTATGTGGGCACTGGCCATAACCACCCTGCATTCACAGATATTTACATTCAATATGTGCCAATCATGGCTCATTTTCAACCAACTTACAGAATTCCTCTGCACCTTAAGCAACTCCATCAACTATCAATGTAATGCTGATTCAAGGACACTGTGCGCTCAGGGGCAAGCACTCAGCTTATGAGTTGGATCTACATCTGTCACTTTACACAGAAGCTTATAAATCATTTCTTCAAATGTTCCCCTTTTTAAAAGAGAGACTATAAATCACATGCATTACCACATCAAGTTTCCCATATAGATGGTTTGCAAAGAAAATCATCATACTGGCTGATGCATTCCTTAACCTCATTGTCATTAAAGATTTATTTAACTTTTCTCAGTCTGGACTGAATTCCTTGATGACTTGCATGGATGTGCTTCTGTGTTTCTATCTTCATCACTTCAAGGATAATAACTTTAATTCCTCTGTACAGGATTCTAGGGCAATCACTTCCTCTCCATTACGTCCTGTATTCTTTTGTAGCAACATATGTCTCTGTGATGGTTTCAGTTCATCCTTTCATCACAACTTTGTGCGGTATTGAAGTGTTGTATCTTGGGTGGTTTGCTTAATCTTCACAAGACCCTTGTCTGTCCAGTTCAAGGTTTCTGCTGGGTCAATGACTTCCAGAACATGTTGTGTAGTTGCTTCTCACTGGATCTGGAAGATTTCACACTCTGTACAAAGTCAGCAACTTCCTTCAAAGAGCGTACAGCACTTGACAGCATGTCAGTGATGACTGCTTCGCTTGTACATTATTTCCACATGTGTCTCTGCAAATGAACTAACAGTCTTTGCAGGTGCTTTGAAGCAGACAGAAGTGGTCTGAGAAAGATGCCTTGAAATATCTTGTGGTCAGACTCTACCATCACTTCCTCTCTGCCAACAGGTACTGATTAAAACATTTAAAACATTAAAATAAAATAAACAGAGGCACATCTTCTCTGTGCACAGCACCAATCAGTTGGCATTAATGATCTGGATGCAAAAGCAACAAGTTGTTGCTACATGAGAATTGTCCCAAGTCCTGCTTTGCTGGCACTACAGCACAAAGTGACTTCATTGTTGACTTCATAGTATCTGAGGCTTTGTTGGAACTAATTATTTGATGGAGTGAAAGCTAACTTTTATTCCATGCCCCAATGCAACTGAAACTCTGATGACAAATTGGACAAGAACCAGATCAGATATTTCAAGATGATTTGTTATGAAAATGTGCTTTAATATCAAATAGTGACCTCTAAGTAAACCTGAATTGAACTTCTGAAAATAGAGACTAAAAGTGACTTGACCTTACAGTCAAAGATAGCTATTCCAGTACCTTGGAATAAAACCATGAATAAAACCACAGGAGACTGTAAAGGGCTCACATATCCTATTCCCTAAGATTCTATACCTAGGTACTTGCACCTAAGATGGTGCCTTGTGTAGTTTCATTAAACACTTTTCACTGTATTCCTGTAGTTTGGTGCTTGAGTGCACGTGACAATGCAATTAAAAATCAAAATCATTAGCAAGGTGTCAATGCAATCACCTGAGGCATGGTGGGGATGAATCATAATACCTAAATCACTGAGACGTTGGGCCCTTGAATAAATCTCTCCACAAAAGATCTGATCAAGTTTGACTTGCAATACATTGTCAATTGCTTTATTTGGATCACTTGGGTAGTAGTGAGAAGGTCGTGACACAAGCTAACCCTTTGTAAGTTTAATCACCTGCTTTTTTCTCTGCAGAACTGAGGATAAGAAGCTAAGATAGAAGATAACAGAGTGGGGTCTCTCCGTCTTTCTCCTCTATGCTCACCTTGCAATTGTCAACCACTCTGTTTTCTGATTGTGGCTATGCAGGGCCACCCATGCTGAGAGAGAATTCTTAAAAGAATTCAATTCATCACATCTCTTTCCAGAAGATTAATGAAAGCAGCCATTTGCATTTCTAGGTTAGAGGCATCAGGACCACCAAAAGAAAAACACAAGACCAACTAATGAAGCCAGCCAAATGATCAAACCTCAGATTATATATTTCTTTATTTCAAATGAATTCTATTTGCCCAACAAATCCTTTTCTACTATGTGATGTAATTGTGTGAACTTTGAATGTGTGAAAGTCAGATTGTATTTTTCTATTTTATTTAGATTAGATTACCTACAGTGTGGAAACAGGCCCTTCAATCCAACCAGTCCGTGCCAACCCTCCGAGGAGTAACCCACCCTCTAACTAATGCATCTAATACAATGGGCAATTTAGCATGGCCAATTCACCTGTCCTACACATGTTCGGTCTATGGGAGGAAACTGGAGGATCCACGCAGACACGGGGAGAATGTGCAAACTCCACACAGACAGTCGTTTGAGGCTGGAATTCAAAACTGGGACCCTGGTGCTGTGAGGCAGCAGTGCTAACCACTGAGCCACCGTGCCGCTTAACGGCAGTTTAGCTCAGTTGAAACATAAATAAATAAACTTACTTTGTTAAGTTCGAAGAAACCTATTCAATATGTTACTTTATGACTGCAGCATGTAAACAGTTAAGTACTCTTTGAATTGGTAAATTTACTCTTTTAAGGCAAAAGAAAACGTGTTTTGGCCAAAAACTCTAAACGTGTGTGCGACTCCAGAACTAAGTGACACTGTTTTAAAATTAGATATTGCCCTTTTAGTATCGAGATAAGGAGAATTTTCTTTATCTGAGGGCAGAACTCGGTACTCTCTGCTTCAGAAAACAGTTGTAGCAGGGCGATTGAATATTTTGAAGACATAGGTAGGTAGATTCTTTTTAAGAAGGGGAATCAAAAGTCATTGGTTGTAAATGGGAAAGTGGAATTCAAAAGACAAATTGATCAATCATGATCTTATTGAATTGTGGAACAGGCCTGAGGGCCCGCTTCTGCTCGTATTTCAAATGTTTTTATGTTCATATGTAAATCTATAAATAAAGATTTATCGACATTATAATTTATGAGAATTGATGCCATCCTCTCACAACTTCCTTTTACCTAACTGTTTACAACAGTTTAGTGAGGTTGCACTGGACAGACAGGTCAGGTAAGTAAAATGGCATACAATATAGGGGAATGTGATAAGTTGGATCCAAAATTGGCTCAGTGACAGGAAACAAAGGAAAATAGTCGAATGTTTTTAGAAATGGAAAATTGTTTCTAGTCATGTTCCATAAAGCTCAGAATTGTGTCCCTTGATGTTTGTTGTTTATATTAAAGATTTTGATTTAAATTTGGGAGGCACGATTGGGAATTTTGTAGATGACATAAAAGTTGGCCAGCTACTTGAGTTCAGAAAATAACTGCTGATTGCTGGACAGATAACATAAGACCATAATAAATAGTAACAGGAGTCTGCTCCACCATTCAAAAGGTTCATGACTGATCTGACACTCCTCATGTCCTCTTCCTGCTTTTTTCCCATAACCATTGATTCCCTTACTAATCAAAAATCTATCTATTTCAGCCTTAAATATACACAGAGACTCTTCGTCCACAGCTTTCTGTAACAAGGAGTTCCAAAGGCTCACGACCCTCTCAGGGAGGAAATACCTCAGTCTTAAATTGGTCCCCCTTAACTCTGAGGAGAAAGTGAGGTCTGCAGATGCTGGAGATCAGAGCTGAAAATGTGTTGCTGGAAAAATGCAGCAGGTCAGGCAGCATCCAGGAACAGGAGAATTGACGTTTCGGGCATAAGCCTGAAGAAGGGCTTATGCCCGAAAAGTCGATTCTCCTGTTCCCTGGATGCTGCCTGACCTGCTGCACTTTTCCAGCAATACATTTTCACCCCCTTAACTCTGAGACTATGACCTCTGGTCCTAGACTCTCCCACAAGGAGAAGCATCCTCTCAGCATTAATCCTGTCAAGCCCTTTAAGAGTTCTACATGTTTCAATGCGATCACTGCATTCTAAATTCTAAGGAGTAGAGTCCCATACTGTTTAGCTTTTGCCTATAAGACAATTCCTTCATAGCAGGAGTCATCCGAATGAACCTTCTCTGAGTTACCTCCGATGAGACGATATCTTTCCTTAAATAAGGGGACCAAAACTGCTGAGGGCACTCCAGGTCTCATCAGCACCTGTACCATTCCAATAAGATGTCCCTACTCTTATACTCCAGCACGTCTGAGATAAGTGCCAATTTTCCATGAGCCTTCCTGATTACTTGATGCAGCCACGTGCTATCTATGTTTTGAGCACAGAACCCTCATGTCCCTTTCTGTTGCAGCTTTTGCAGTTTTTTCTCCATTTAAACAATACTCTGTTCTTTTGATCTCCCTTCCAAAATGAACAACTTCACATTTGTTCACATTATACTTCATTTGCCAACTTCTTACCCACTTACTTAACCTATCAATATCTCTCTATATACCGTTTGTCTCCCTCTTGCAACCTGCCTTTCCATCTATTTTTGTCTCATCTGCAAATTTGGTTAATGACTCTTCCAAGTCATTAATATAAATTTAAACAGTTGTGGTCCCAGCAGTAATCCTTGTGGAACCCTTGTGGTCACTGGTTGTGAACCCGAAAAAGAACCTTTTATCCCCACTTGCTGTTGCCTGCCCATGAATCAATTCTCTATCCATGCAAATTTACTGTCCATTAGGATGGCTGGCTGTGTCTTCACACACACGATGGGCTGAATTATCTCTTTCTAACATTTCTATGGTTCATTAGCTGATCACAGTGTTGCCAAGTCAGAAAATGTTCCTGCTGCACAAATATATGTCTCCTCTGCCAATTCGATGACAATGTTAGAACTGACCTATATAACTAACATTCTCTCTTGTTGGCACATTGTCAGATAAAATGTGGACTTGCCAGGAATACTTCTTCATGACAACCTGAGAGATAATGAATGGGCATAGAAAAATGTGAGGAAAAAATTTATATTATCTAAAAAGAATGCTCGATGTGACAATGAAGTAATATTACCAATAGTAAAAGGCAATTTATCACTGTACGGCTGGTTTAGAGAGCAGGTTTGGCTGAAACAGTTTCTGACATGGCAAAACTGTTTATAGCAACTGTTATTTTTTATTCGAATCTCACCTCTGGATGAATTTATAACTGTTAGTGTTTCTCACCTGAATTAAGATGGATGATGTATTACAGAGCGCAGTGCAATTTCAGTATGGGTAATGTAATAGTTTTGGTTGTAGGACAATATCATCATGAAATTATAATTACCAGTGGTAAATTGTGTTCATACTACTTTGTTATAGCTTTAAACAGCAAAACACATGGAAAACAAACTAGCCCTCGAAAACTATGATGAACTTATACATGCAATATGTGAAAAACCAAGGATCTTTCTGGCCCAAAGCAATGGGTCAAGTTTTATGTAAGGCTGACTATGACAGTGTATTTGAGTTTATATGGTATTAATATCACAATAACTTCTCAATGTTTACTCAAGATAATTTGAGAATAACATTTTAAACTGTCATTACAATTGTGTTTCTTTTACTGAAAGCTTAAGTAGCATTTCTTAAGAAAAATAATAGATAGGAAGAATGCGCAAGAATATTGAAATTTAGTCTTAGGGTTCAAATTATATCTTTAAACCACCAGTGGTTTATGGCATCATATATACCCCTTGTTTAGATTACATTGTGATTACTCATTCCCATTGAGCCATAATTCATTTTCTTCCCCACTCTGTTACATTTGTTGTTACTGCATGTGTGAGACAAACATCTGGTACGAATTGTTTTGTTCATCACAGAACAACAGATTATGTTCTGGAAGACCAATTGTACCTCCCAGGTCTGTGGCTCCCTCACATCATCTCTATACATGCAAACCCTGGAACATGAACCGGCCCTTTGAACTTCCACGTGATTTCTAGAGTTAACTGCGTAGCTCTTTCAGGAGATTTAAATTGTAAACATATAGATAATTATAAATGTTAAGACCACAACAGGGGAAAAAATGTTAAATTATCATTTCAAAACAAAGTTGATTTTCCTGACCTGTCATACACTCAGTTTGCTGACTTACTGGGAAATGGCTTGATGGTTGTTTCACTTGACTTTCCGACAGCATTCTTCCTGATTTTTTAAATGTTTTGAGGGTAGAAATGGAGAATGCTATATTTAAAGTGCTGCTTGAAAGAGTAGTGAGAACAAATTCATTAATAATTTTTGAAAGGTAGTTTTGTTAATATTTGAAACATAAACATTTTCAGGGTTATCAGAAAATTGCAAAGGAGTGAGAGTGAAACGTGGGGATAAACACATGAGGAAAGCATTGACAGGCTGGGTTTCTCCTGTCATAAAAGAAAGCTGAGAGATGATCTAATGGAGCTCTTCAAAACATGAAAGGCTTTGATAGAGTGGACCAAGAGATAATGTTTCTACCTGTGGGGAAAAGCAAAGCCAGAAGCTATCAATCACCAAGTCACAGAATGGTGACATGATGTACTTATGTCAGCTCTCTGGAGCAGCAATTCAACCACCCCCATAATATAAGATAGTCACTTAGAAACCTAGTGGAAAATTCAGAAGGAACTTCTTTATCAAAAGGGTAGTGAAAATGTGGAGGCCATTACTACCTGCAAATTAAAGCAGCTTGTTTGGATGCACTTAAGGAGAAAGAGGACAAGTATAGAAGGGAGGCATGAATAAGATGATTATGATGGTAAATTTAGATGAGGAAAGATGTGAGAAGACTCAAGGCGATCATAAACACTGACATGAAATAGTTGGTCTGAAGGATATGCATACATCCCATGTAATCCGAAGTAAACTTTTTCAAGGAACTGCAAGAAGCATGACACCTCTTTCCATGCTAATTCAACTATTCTGTAAAAGAAGTTATGAGGTAGTGCTGCTGAATCTCTGCCACAACAAATTGTCTTCAATGTTTTCCCTTCCCTTACTAGGAGCAGACAACAACAATCACTGATTGCTTTAGGGCCTAATAGTGGTCATTTCACTCCCGAATTTATTCTAGTCTAGCTCCTCAGGTATTGGGGAAAGCTGTAAAGGACTAGGAACCATGATGCCTGCTTCATACCTGTGGGTGCACTTTTTTATGCAGCAATGGCTGAGAAGGTTGTAGATTCCCTCATGGACCAATGATTAAGCTGTGAACTGTCATTCTGTTATAGAACCAACTTGTGAGAGAAACCTTCAGCTGTTTAAGGTGTGGACTCACTGGCAATGAGTCCTTCCAGCTTGGTGACAGATTTAGAACTTCCTGATATCGAGTTCTCATCGACAGGTACCAATATCCATTTTGGCCCTGCATTGAGCCAGTACACTTTCTTCTATATTATAGAAGAATGTGAAGTGATCTTATTGAAACATACAAAATTCTTTGAGGACTTAACTGGGTGGATGCAGAGGGCAGTTTAGAACCACAGGACATAATCTCAGAATAAGTGGTTGCATGCTTAAGCTGAAAATGAGGAGGAATTTGTTCTCTTAGGCAGCTGTGAATCTGTGGAATTCTTTGCCACAGATGGCTATTAAGGCTGGGTCATTAATTATTTTCAAGATTGAGATAGATGGAATTTTACTTAGCAAGGGAATGAAGGATTATTGGGAAATAACAAGAAATTGGAATTGAGAATTGTCATGTCAGCCATAATCCAATTGAATATTGGAGGAGACTTGATGGGCTGAATGGCCTTCTTCTGCTCCCATGTCTTATGTCTTCAATCTTATTTGATATTCATTTTGTTAATAAATGATAAATGAATGATTTATTATCACATATATCGAAAGAGATACAGTGAAAAGTGTTCTGTTGCCACGATCCAATGCCATTTTGAGGTACAAAATAAAAAGAATATATTGAAATAGAGTTCAACTTCATTGATTGGGATCTGAAATATGGCTCCAGAACTTCTGCAAGGTGCCTGCTCTGGGCCTACTACAGCCAAGAGTCCCTGCTCTGGGCACTGACACCAACGCAGTAGATGGCTGCCAAAAGAGTCCACGCTTCAGGTCTACCGCGGCCAGGAGTCCCTGCTCGGTCATTGCTGCAGCTGACATCCCGCCACCATTCCAGGAGCCCAAACGGCTGTCCTTGTGTTTGGGATGGTAGTGGTTGGGGGTTTGAAAGACACTGTCTAAGACACCATGGTGAATTTCTTCAGTGTACCTTCTAGATGGTTCACACTGCTGTTACTGTGGTGCAAATGAGAGCCGCCTTCACTGAGAACTTTCATTGCACAAGTCATTATGGGGGGTTTGCTAAAGACTTAGGTGCGCGGACTGCTCAGGGACCTTGCCACAGTATACACCTCGCAAATCTGCAGCATCATTATTGTTTGCTGTATGCCCCATATCCTCAGCACAGATCCCATCAGAGTGGAATCCTTCAAAATAGTTATTGTGGGAGTGAGGGTTATGAACTGGAGTGAGGCTTGCAACAGGTTAACTGGACTGCTGTGGTGACATGCAGATGTTTCTTTTAAAATCAGAGACTATCAGTAGTAATGATCAAAAGACTAGTGCAATATTGAAGTGATGAGCTATGCTAGAATGTCAACATTAGTGTAAAGCAAGGAGTGTGTGAATATTTGCACTTAAACATCAAGAGTCACAAATCACCTCCAGTGGCATGTCAGGACACTGACATATGGGTGATATATGGGTGCTGTGCCATTTGGTACCCCTTCACAAATGGAGAGCAGGAGGAACCCACCTCTGCCTCAGACGTGTTCTGGCCTGAATGTCAGCAACCAGAGTCTGCCTCCCACATATGAAGTTGCTCAGTGCCTATACATTCAGTTAGTGAGTGTGTTTCGCAGCATGAAATTGAAAATTTGGCAACAGGTTTTGTTCCTTACTTTTTGTGAGATCAGGTGGCTGTCCATGGACTACCTTTCATGTAAATTCTCCACTGAATTCTTCATATAAGTTTTGAATAAAGGAACACCTGTAAGAGAAGAAAGGACAATAGTGTATCTCTTGCATATCGCTACTAAATTTTTAGCAGATAGGTTGTATGCCACTGGTAAAGTTATTTATTATTGTGCATTGCTAACTGCTTCCAATGCTCTGGTTTTTCTAAGAAAGTGATCAAACTTCATTAGACATTGATAGCTGTCTTATTTGCTAGAGATGACAGTGGCTATCTTTGTGGACTAAGACAAAGTCCTTTGTCAATCATTTTCCCTTTGAAGAAAAAAGATGTCCCCCCTCTGTTGCCAAACTACCCTAATAGTAAGCTGGTGAGGGGATTTGGGGACGATATGATGTAGCAAAATATGCTGGTGATCTACAACTATCACACTGCGATACTTATACAGACTCCCATAACATAAGGTTGAGAAGTGGGTTATCTAATAGTGAAGAATGATTTTTTTATTACAGTATCTGGCACTTGATGTATGTACATTACCATCACTTGCATGTCTGGTCTTAAGCTAAGTGATTGGGATGTGCTATAGCATGTTTCCCTCAGTGTGTTATGCCACAATAGGACATAGCTCAGTAAGTGGAAACTATGAACTTCATTCCATTGGGTCACATGTCATGATATGATGATAACATCATGAGCATGTCTATTAAAGATATATTACATTTTTATCGTGAGACCAGAGGGATGTATTTGATAGGAAGTGATAATAGAACTGCACTTTGGCATAGTTTGGAAAGCAACTGGCCTGGATGGAGTCTCCAGTCAAACATTCAGATCCTGTGTGGACCAGCTGGCACTATTTGCTGATATCTTTAAGCTCTCTTTACTACAGTCTGAAATCCCAACCTGTCTCAAGAAGACCACCATCTTTCTGGTGTCATAGAAAAATCAATGCCTCAATGACTACCGTTCGGTGGCTCCGATTGCCATAATTATGAAGTGCTTCAAAAGGTTAGTCATGGCTCAAATCAACCCCAGCCTCATCTGCAATTCACCTACTGTTGCAACAGGTCCACAGCAGATACCAGCTCCCTGGCTGTACACTTATCCCTGAACATCTGGAGAACACGGATAGCTATCTCAGGCTCCGACTTATTGACTATAGCCCTGCCTACAACATTATAATTCCATACAATCTCATCTCTAAACTCCAAGACCTAGGATTTATCTCCCCCATCTGTGAATAGATCCTCGACTTCCTTACCCATAGACCACAAAGTAAGAATAGGCGACAACACCTCTTCCATGATAATCCTCAACATCAGTGCCCCGCAAGACTGCATACTCAGCCTCCTACTATACTCCGCATACACTCATGACTGTGTGGGCAAATTCCAACCCAACACAATTTACAGGTTTCCTGATGACACCACCATTATAAGTCAGTCTCAAACAATGATGAGGTAGAATACAGGAAAGAGATTGAGTGCTTAGCATCATGGTTTAAAGACAACAATCTCTTCATCAATGTGAGCAAAATGATGGAATTCGACATTAACTTCAGGAATTGGAGTGGAGGGCATGTCCTGTCTGCATCAATGGTGCTGAGATGAAGATGTTCGAGAGCGTCAAGTGATGATTACCAACAATCTGTCCTCATCCACCCATATCAACATGATGGTCATGAAAGTACAACAATGTTTCTACTTCCTCAGGAGACGAAGGAAATTTGGCATGTCCACAAAGACTCTTATTATTCTTTGAGATGCACCATAGAAAGTATCACAGCATGTTATGGCAACTGCTCCTCCCAAAACTGCAAGAAACTACAAAGAGTCCTGAACATAGCCCAGGCCATCTTGCAAACCAGCCTTCCATCGATTGACTCCAACTTTACTTTCCATTACCTCAGGAAAGCAACCAGCAAAATCAAAGACCCCTCCCACACCAGTTAAACTCTCTTCCACGCTCTTCCATCAGGCAGAAGATATAAAAATTTAAATACACACATGAACAGATTCATGAACAGTTTCTTCTATGCTATCAGACTTTTGAATGGACCTGTCAAATGCTAATGTTGATTTCTCTCTCTGTACCTTCTCTAAGGTTGTACCACTGTACTCTACAGTCTGTTCTGCTACTCTGATGTACTTTGTATGGAATGTTATGCCTGTACAACATGCAAAACAACAATTTTCACTGTATCTTAGTATATGTAACAACAATAAATCAAACTCAAACTCAAAATCAAAACTCAAACTCAGAATCTAAGCAGTGCCTTGACCAAGAGACATAATGCAGGATCACCTATGGATGTGCTTAATTTCAACATTCGTTTTCTTATAAAGGATGGATACAGCCAAACTATCTGTAGATGTAACTTCAATGGAGAAAGATAACCTGGAATGTCACATTTGAAAAAGCGTCAAATAAAATTCAAAACGATTGACTTAAAAGGGAGAAATATACACAAATTGAAGTGCAATCACCTGGTTGTTCTCATTCTGTGAACCTGATGGGAGAAAACAACAGTATTTGGTGGTGACAGATGTGTTTTATGACTTCTCCTTACAAAAATACACAAGAGCAAGGATTGGAATCCAGTTCAAATTGGTTCTGTGTGCACTAGTGGTGGAAGGTGTGCTGCTCAGTTGAGGTATTCAGCTGCACTCGACTCAGTTTGAACATAAGTGTTGGGTGAAAGTCACAGTCCAGACACCATTCTCTCATTTCCCTAATGTTGTCCGTAAATGACTCTCACTCAGAGTTAGAAGGCAGCTCACCAGTAAGCCAATCGAAAGGAAAGAGGACAAGAGATTGTTTATCAATTTGAAAAGCCAAGTGTCTCAAAATTGACTGCCTGACTATCAACCTTCCATTTTCTACTCTTCGCAAGTGACTCAAAGACTGAACTGTACTGTTGTTCAACTTCTTCCTTTTTTTGAATTCACTTTTCATTTCTAATATGTGTGTTTTGTGTTGGATTATTATTTATCCTCATGTTTAGCAGCTAATAAACTCCCTCTTGATTAACTCAATAAAATCTGGTCAAATTGGCTTCTTTAATAATATCAATTAATTTGGTCTGAAAGAAGGTATCCTCAAAAAAAGATATTGTTTGAAAATTAAACTTGTTGCAATCAACCAAGAAGATAATGATGAGGAGCCAGTTCGTCCATCCTCTTCGGGGAGCATGACTATTTGGGATATTCCATGTGGAAACATAAAATCTTGGAGAATCTGAACTTGCGGAACCTATCCTGGGCATAACAACGACTAAAATGGACAAATTAGAGAAATGCTGCAGGAAGTGTACCTAAAGACAAACTGGGAAGGGATTTTACGAAGCCCAGAAACATGGTATATACAGTAACAATTAAGCAGAAATTCAAAATTTTGATCTTCCAACAATAGTTTGAGATGCAGAGATAAAATCAACAAACATGTCTACAGAATGTCACATGTTACATTGGCATGGTAGTGTGTTAATATATTTGCATGTCATTAATACTTGTTTGTGTAAAATATTTAAAACTACAGTGTACATTAAGTCTGGAGGTTGGTAAGGATGAGTCAGTATTGATGGGGAATGTGGAATGGGGTCAGAGACTTGAAACAGTGAAGTGCAAAGAATGTGGCAACCTGGGTGTGGAAAAGGTGTACAGTGTCACTGCTGTGAAATTGTGTGCCCATTTCAGAATCTCAGCTGGCAGAGTCCTCACATTGCTTTGAGTTCACCTGCAACTCCTATTGCTGACACCCGGTACATCATCAGCTATCATCAGTGACAGCTGTCTTGGAAAATGTCTTTTAAAATATATAGAAGGGAGGGCAGCTGAGCCTGCAAGTTCAGCCACAATAGGTGAGTGTAACACTGGGCCCTATTACAAGCATACACTAAAGAGTGACTGAGAAAACACTGTTGTTTCATCAACAACAAAGAAATGTTGTTAATTCCCCATTAAGCATCAACCTTACTGTGGTTGGTAAGATGCCAACCGTGATATTTAATGCCCTGGTTGAGCTAGCTTCAGCAAATAATGATAGCACAAACATGAATAAAGTGAAGCCAAGGTAATACAAAATATTTGCAAATTAAATTTAATTACAAATAGAGCTTGTGCCATCTTTGTGCCCTCAAATCTTTTGATAATGGTAATGTTATGGCTGTGATGGAGAGCCTCCATATTTGACTACTCGTTCCTGCAGCATTGTCAGCTGATGGTGGGATTCCTCATGGGAAAACATTCCCTGCTGTGAAATTGCACACTGCTAGCTGTGAATTCTTGGGGAACAGCATATAGAGAGAAAGTGGAAGTGAGCCAATGTTTTAGTTGTGACATCAGTGATAACACAGTGTTGACAAAATCTTGGCCTAGGTGCTGGGAATGTAACTAGAATTTTATGGCTGTCCAACTTTGGAAGAGGACCGGATAGAGCCCAAGGTATTAGGTAAAGTAAGGTAAAAGTAATGAAGAGGAACAAAAGCCCAGGACCAGAGGGCATAATCTCAGATTAAGGTGTTGCTCATTGAAGACAGACATAAAGGGGGAATTTCCTCTCTGGGAGGATTGAATTCCTTATTGCAGAAGGCTGTAGAGGCAGGACCATAAGTATTTTCAAGGCTGAGTTAGGCAGATGTTTAATTAGTAAGTAGAGTGAGGATTATCAGGTCAATCATGATCACATCAAGTGGCAGAGCAGACTCATTGGTCTGAATGGCTGATATCTGCTCCTCAACTTATGGTCTTGTCTTCTTCAAACAGAATAGATGAGAGGGCTGCAGCTGGACTAATGATATGATAGTTCAAAGGAATGATATGATAGTTCAATTGGTGAAACAGCCAGAACAAGATTCACACAGTTTTAAATGTGGGTTGGTCACAAATATAACAGCACAATAAATAAAAATTGGCAAGATATAGGGGCTGATCTTCCTGTCCCTCCTCTTTTTCAGGGTTATCAGGCTGAACACATCTGAGATATGCCAGATCCCACCTGAACATGTAGTTTTAGGCAATTTGGTTAACCTTAACATGGACTTGGTGCAAGCCCACTCACAACATAAGCACCGTCAGCAGGGACACCCACAGCAGGGGCATCCCACAGCTGGGTCACCTATACCAGGAGCATCCCACAGCTGGGTCACCCACACCAGGAGCATCCCACAGCACAATCACCCACATCAGGAGCATCCACAACAGGATCACCCATTGCAGGGTCACCCACAGTAGGGCATCCACTGCAGGGTCATGCATCAAACGGTTACATTTAGTATTCAGTGTAGGGCAGAAATTCTAGAGCCCTGAAACAATGACAAAGATCCATGGAACCTGTTTGTAAACCGGGGTTGGAAGCATTATGGCTGTTGCTTTTGGGAAACTGATAAATTCATGCAAAGAAAAGATTATTTTAAGATTGCATGTTAACCTGCAGCTTCCAGACCTTTGATTTTGACAATAGTCTGGGCAATTTCAACTTCTTTGGATACACATAAGTTAAGAACATCCTTCTGATGAACCTAGAGAATGAGGTGGGAATACTGGGCAGACCCTTCCCATCACATTTCTATGTCTCTACTTAGTCTGCAAGTATTGTAGAATGAGGGTCCTACATTCTCATACGTTTGGCTGAACTGGTCCTCACCCTCAATAATTTCTCCTTTGAATCCTCCCACTTCCTCCAGATGAAAGGGGTAGCCATGGGCACCTGCATCAGCAACAGTTATGCCTGTCTCTTTGTCGGCTATGTGGAACAGTTCATCTTCCGCAGTTACACCGGCACCACTCCTCACCTTTTCCTCCACTATATTGATGACTGTATTGGCGCCACCTTATGCTCCCACGAGGAGGTTGAACAGTTTGTCATCATCACCAAGACATTCCACCTTGACCTTAAGTTCACCTCGACCATCTCAGACACCTCCCTCCCCTTCCTGGACCTTTCCATCTCCATCAATGGTGACTCATTCAACACTGACATCTTCTGCAAACCCACCAACTCCCACAGCTACCTCGTCCTGTAAAAATGCTATCCCTTATTCCCAATTCCTCCGCCTCTGCTGTATCTGCTTCCAGGAGGACCAGTTCCACCACAGAACACATCAGATGGCCTCTTTCTTTAAAGACTGCAATTTCCCCTCCCATGTGTTGATGATGCCCTCCAGCGCATCTCATCCACTTCCCGCACTACTGTGCTCAAACCCAAACTCTCCAACCGCAACAAGAACAGAATTCCCCTCGTCCTCACCTTCCACCCCACCAACCTCTGTTTACATCACATCATCCGCCATCATTTCCGCCACCTACAAATGAACCCCACCACCAGAGATATATTTCCCTCCCCACCCCTATCCGCTTTCCATAAAGACCATTCCCTCTGCGACTCCTTTGTCAGGTTCCTGCCCCCAAACAACTCACACTTACCTCCTGGCACCTTCCCTTGCCATCGCAAGAAATGTAAAACTTGCACCCACACCTCCCCCCTCACCTCCATCCAAGGCCCAAAGGAGCCTTCCACATCCATCAGAGTTTTACCAGCACTTCCACATGTCATTTGCAGAGTGCTTCAGAGAACATCTCTGGGACACCTGCACCAACCAACCCAACTGTCCCATGGGCAAACACTTCAACTCCCCCTCGCACTCCAGTGAGGACATGCAGGTCCTGGGCGTCTTCCATCACCACTTCCTAACCACTTGATGCCTGGAGGAAGAGCGCCTCATCTTCTGCCTCGGGACCTTCCAACACCATGGCATCAATGTGGATTTCACCAGTTTCTTCATTTTCCCTCCCCATCTTATCCCAGTTCCAACCTTCCAACTCGAAACTGCCCTCATGACCTGTCCTACCTGTCAATCTTCCTTCCCACCTATCTGCTCCACCCTCCTCTCCGACCTATCACCATTGCCCACACCTCCATCTACCTATCGCACTCTCAGTTACCTTCCCCCCAGACCCACCCTCGTCCCATTTATCTCACCATCCCCTTGGCTCACAAACCTCACTCCTGATGAAGGGCTTTTGCCCGAAATGTTGATTCTCCTGCTTCTCGGATGCTGCCTGACCTGCTGTACTTTTCCAGCGCCACACTCAAGGTCCTACAAACCATGTCCACACCTGAATGCTGGTAATCATAGAGAAGGTAGATGGACATTTGGGGGTAGACCTTGACTTTGTGTGCTAATGTAAAATGGGTGGTAGTGAGCCAAAAACTTATTTTACATCTCTCCAGATATTGAATTCTAGTGACATTAGGAGAAATAAAAATGGGGCTATGGGCTCATTATTGCATAGAATCAAGGTCTACTCCCAGAGGTTCCATCTCTGGCCTTTTTCTTGTGCTTTGTGCCAGGGAAATAAGCAATCCCTAGGTACATAGCACAGGAAAATTGGCTCTATTGTATGTCACGGTGCATGCTTTTGGATATAAATGAATGCATTCCTCAGCAGATGTCTGAATGTTTTTAGCATTCTAGAAATGGTGAGGTTCTTTTTTGTTAAGAAACCTGGGTTAACGACTGAGACCTAGAGGGGAAGACTTGATAAAAATAGGCATGGGCATCTGCCTGTTCTGCATGATTTTCTACCAATTAAAGACAAGGGATGGAAAATCATGCAGACCAGCTGACACTCAGACCTGAAATCCAACTCTGTGTCTCCATTGCACAGAGTGCCAATTCGCAAAATGTATCATAACCTTGTGGTTCTTTGGCTTCAAAATTTACAGATTATTGATGAACTGGAAGGTTGAAGTTGGTAAGGAGTTCCATAGATCTGAAATTATGCAAAAGTATTTGTTGTATTCGAAGATAATACAATTTTACATCATGTTGATACAGTGAGAATGAAAATCACTCAGTTAGTTTAGTCAGTACTTGGAAAGGAATGGTAGGAAAGTTTGAAAAGGTGCCCATCTTATTGCCATTGCTAAAAGAGGCAATAAATGGGGATGAGGTGGGTGTACTGGAGGGAGGCTTGATGTAAGAGTTGTGAATTGTCACTAATAAGATATCAAACTTATATTTTATCTCTGTATGTTGCTGTCAGGTATTCATTACAGTTTTTTTGTGTTTTGCACTTATGCCTCTTCAATTAATCATTCTAACGTTATTGCTATAATCTTTATGCATAATAAAAATTGTGCTGAATAGTTAAAGGGAGAAATGCATGTCAGGCAGGTTCTGTCCATTGTTGCTGTTGTGATTGGAAAAGGAAAGATTTTGTACATATGCTCAGCTAGACTGCTATTTGCTGTTATGTTGTGTGTAAAAGCACAATATAACAGTAAATCATCTTCATTGTTAGCCATGGTGACAATGAAAGGCCTGGTCTGTCACAGATTGTTTTTTTTCTTATGTCTGGTTGAATATAGAACACAAAAAGCAGAAACTTGCTCTTTGACTTATTGACCTACAATCAATTACCAGAGGATCACAGCAACGAAACGGCAGAAGTGTCACAAACTGAATGTTTAAACATTTAGAGGCATGATTATTTGAACAAGCAAATGCACCGCTAATAATAACAATAATCACTGTACCCCATTCTGACAGGATTAGATTAACCGATAAGGCACAGTTGTGGCTAATTCCTCATTATTGTGACATCGTTTGAATTATTTTGCTTTCGAGTTTTGACAGGGTCACTGGATTATGGTTTGGTGCTTGCTGCAGCATTGTATACATGCAACATTCTGTCTGAAAGAAGAATAACTTTGTCACAGAAACACCCTTCCCACTGACCTTTCAATGTGGATTCAGGCCAATTAAATGTTTATTCAGATATGCCTGTGCTGTGAGACAAAGTCAAAAGCTTAATGATTTGCAAAGAGAGTTCTTTGGTCCCTTGGTCTAACTGTTTATATAATCAAGGCTTTCCATATAACCATCTTCTCAGGTTTGTTTAACCCCTTTTAAGAAGAATGCACAAATTGCAAATGAAATTCAAAAACAGTGAGACTGGTGAAAATAATATAGTTGTGGCAGAGTGTTGGAGTGCATATTTGATGAAGGGGTGGGGGAAGGGGGTGAAATAATAAATCAAACTATCTTGATTCTTTTAACTCAAATTAAAATGTAGTTACATTTCTCCACAACCTGAAAGAAAATAGATTGAAGGGTCTTGTGACATCTCCTGAGATGAGGTCATCGGGGCATTTAATTGGGTTAGGAAGATGTTTCTTGCCTTTCGGCCAATTAGCCTATTAAAAAGTTCAATTAGACAGAATTTTGTCAACAGAGTATTTGCTTTGGGAATTTGGTAGAGAGAATTCAGCTTGGTGAGAAAAGAGAGGAGGTGATTGGTATTTTGAAAAGAATGAAGAGGGAGTGAACAAAAGTCAGTGAGTCCTGAACATGGAGGTGCAGAGGCATTAATTAGGTGAGGAGGTTGGTAATTTGTCAGTGGGGTTTTCAATTTTTTTTTCCCTGAAATAAGGCAATAGCTTATACTCAGATTGGGACAATATAAGAACTGTGTTAAAATTATGCTTAATAAGTCATAAGATGGGCGGCACGGTGGCACAGTGGTTAGCACTGTTGTCTCACAGCACCTGAGACCCGGGTTCGTTTCCCGCCTCAGGCGACTGTCTGTGTGGAGTTTGCACATTCTCCCCGTGTCTGCGTTGGGGTGCTCCGGTTTCCTCCCACAGTCTAAATAAAAATGTGCAGGTTAGGTGAACTGGCCATGCTAAATTGCCCGTAGTGTTAGGTGAAGGGGTAAATGTAGGGGAATGGGTCTTTGTGGGTTGCGCTTCGACGGGTCGGTGTGGACTTGTTGGGCCGAAAGGCCTGTTTCCACACTGTAAATAATCTAAATAAAAAGATGTGATAAAGCTACAAATAATCATTTGATAATGTTTCACAATTTGAAGTTTTAAATTAAATTGAGATGTCAGGATGCCTTTAAGGGGAGAAAGACATAGTTTAGTTTCATTTTGAATTCTGTGATCTCCAGTTTCATGCTTGTGTTCTGTGTGGGGTGCAGGGCATCTAGAAGTCTACACGCATTTAAATTAGGTTTAACCCTTGAGTTGAATAGTTCAGTGCATTGGAATCAAGGATAGAAGGGAGGAAGGATTTGGACTGTTCATCCTACAGGGTGTCATATATCATGAGGGACAGAAATAAGTTAATTTTAGAAAGGCAGTCTGCAGGTTTCTTTCAGAGAGAAGCAGATCATTTAGAGAGATAATAGAATCCTTAGAATGTGGAAGCAGGCCACCTGGCCCATCATGTCTATACCAACGTTCCAAACAGCATCCTATACAGACCCCCCTCCAGCACCCCATCACCCCATACTCTAGCCCTGCAGCCCCACACTTTCCCATGGCCAATCTACCTAACCTGCAGCCTTTGGACTGTGGGAGGAAACTGGAGCATCTGGAGGAAATGCACACAAACTCCAACCAGTCATCTGAGTTTGAAATGAAGCTAGGTCTCTGCCACTGCAAGGCAGCAGTACTAAGCACTGAGCCACTGTGCTGTCCAAAGATAAGGTCTTTAAAAGCTGCAGCTACTGTGTAGCAGTCTCCATAACAGTCAGGACAGAACAAAACAGTCTGGAATAGCATAGAATTTAGTAAGAAATAAGCTCCAGAAACAGAAGACTTCAAGGTGTCAAAACAGGAAGACATCCTATGAGGCAATTAAATGCAAAAGTTTATGAACACTTGCCAAGGAATGAGTGAGCTGAGGAGACAGCTTGTTTAAAGAAACAACATTAAATGAAGCATTGAGTGAATGCAGATATTTTCTGAAAAGTAACCATTTACAACTGTGCTAATTGAACAAAAAACTTTAAACTGAAGATGGGATGATTCTTTGCTGAGTTTAGTGTATCTGTAAGGTAGTTGTTGAGACTAATGGAGTTCAACAACTATTTCTAACAATTACAATAAGGGCAATTCAACTAGTTGTTGAATTTTGCTGAACGTGACATTATTATCAAAATGTTTTATCTTGCACTTGTCAGGGCAATTGACAAGAATACCAAGGTAAGGGAAAACAAACATTTATACTGTATGAGAAGAGAGTACTGATTGGTTGGCAAGCGGAATATGACAGAGATGTTACCATAGAGAACATACAAATTAAAGATGATTGACAGTTAATTGCCAAGTAGTAGAAAGTGAGGACTACAGATGCTGGAGATCAAAGTTGAATGTGTGGTGCTGGAAAAGCACAGCAGGTTAGGCAGCATCCAAGCAGCAGGGGAATCAATGTTTTGTGCATAAGCCCTTCATTAGGGGAAATAAGGACTTTTGCCCGAAACGTTGATTCTCTTGCTCCTTGGATGTTGCCTGACCTGCCTTGCTTTTCCAGCACAACACTCCAGATTGACCCTGAGAACTAAACCAGTCAATAGCTGTCACTTATTTTGTTGAAGTAAAACACATATCATGTGACTATGTGTTCATTTTGACTGTGAAGAACAGTTTTCTGACATTCATTCAGACAGACTAGCTGAGTCTGTTTTAATGTATCCCGTTTTCACATGTTAACACTTTTCACATCCCAATATTAAATCTGAAATTTGGACTGCATTAAGTAAGTGATGCGATACCTGATCACATCTGAAATTCCAAAGTGAAATTGCTTTCTGAACTGCTAATCCTTACTCACAATGTAAACATGGCCTTCAACAGTTCAGACATTTTGCTTTTGTAGGCAGACATGGAACAGAAACCTGTAAGTTGTTAGGCCAGCATATTGACAGGAGTGAAAAACTTAGAGAAGATTGAGAAATTCTGGAAAAATTACTTTGGAAAAGTTAGTTTAATTGGCTCCAAGTACAAAATTAGTTTTGTAAAAGCACAATACAGCAGATGCTGATATAAAAATAGACCTGTTGGAGGTAACCAGCAGGTCTAGCAGAATCTGTGGAGAGAGAATATCTCAAGTCCGGTATGCCTCTTTTTCGGAAGCTTGTTATGGGTTTTGGAAGCAACACTTCTCAGTCCATGACATCACTACAGAAGACATGTTCTAGCTCCAATCACCTTCAACTGCTTCATCAATAACCACCCTCCCTCCCCCGCACACCAAACATAAGGTCAAAGGTGTGGAGGTTTTCAAATGTGTGTGTAATGCTCTGTATCATTCACAATTTCTCATATATTGAAGCAATTGGTGTTCACATCCATCAAAACGTGGACAGGTTTCAGACTTGGGCCAGTTCATGATTGGGATGCAACATTGGTACCAGACAGTACCAGGCAATATTCACCTTCAATAAAAGACCATCTAGTTGTCTCCATTTGTGCTTCAATGGCATTAATATAGCTGTGATGTCACCTTTCCTTATAAAACCTTACGTTATCTTGAGAATGTGACTTAAAAGAAGTTCTGGGATTTACATATCAATGAACGGAAACCGGCAACCCATTCTAAAAGATTAAAAATCACACAACACTAGGTTATAGTCCGACATGTTTATTGCGAAGCACTAGCTTTTGGAGCATTGCTCCTTCATCAGGTGGTTGCGCTCCAAAAGCTAGTGTGCTTCCAAATAAACCTGTTGGACTATAACCTGGTGTGGTGTGATTTTTAACTTTGTACTCCCCAGTCCAACACCGGCATCTCCAAATCAAGACTATAACCTGGTATTGTGTGATTTTTAACTTTGTCACCCCGTCCAACACCGGCTCCTAATCAATTTAAAAGTTGAAAGACTTAACAACAATTGAGGGTTGTTTAATATATCATTTCAGTTGCATGACACTATATTCTTTTGCTGTAAATTCTGTGTCTTCTGGTCCTGCTTCACCTGATGAAGGAGCAGCACTCAGAAAGCTAATGCTTCCAAATAAACCTGTTGGACTACAACCTGGTGTTGTGCGATTTTTAACTTTAATCATCCTGACCAGAAACTTAACTGAAACAGTCACATAAAGACCTTAACTACAAAAGCAATTCCCTAAAGCCTGTTCACTATCTACAAGGCACAAATTAGGAGTGTGAAGCAATGTGTTATGCTCTCCTATGATGTAAACATACCAATAATAACAATATTTTGTAAACAATAATATAGATTCTTATTTAAAATAAGACTATACACAGAGACTACTTACTAGGAATTTGTGAGACATGTCTGACCTTGACTACTGTTGCTTCCTGACTGCAAAAATGAGAGTGACATCACCGTATCATGTCCAGGTAATAATGATTGTCCCTATCACAGAAAACTCTTCCAGCTAAATGGAGCAACTCAGGAAGATCGTTACTATCCAAGATAAAACAACCCACTTTATTGGCATTCCATTCACCATTATAATATATTTTATTAAGAAAAAATAGATTTTTAAATATTACAACAAATACAAAACAATGCAATTCAAAACAGTACAAAATAGTACAACATCACACCCAAATAATAAAAAAAATTCCCCAACCCACCCTCCTACACGAATGTATAAACATATATAGAGAAGTATAAAATTATTAAAAACCTAAACTAGCTATTTAACTAAATAAATAAATACCTAACAACAAACAAATAAATAGTAATAACTCAGCCCAGCCAAACAAATCACTCATACATTCACAGTTCCTCCTCCCTGGATATTGGACTCATGAAACACAATCGTTACGGCTATATAAAAGCCCTTGTTAGTGTGGCAGATAAATCTGTGTCCAGGTATTTCTAAAAGGGTTGCCATGTCTTGTAAAAATTCTCAGTTTTGTGGTGTACCATATTTGTGAGAAAATCCAGGGGAATATGCTCCATAACAATCTTCCGCCAACCCGACAGGCCAGGGGAGGTTTTCGGATGTCCAACCTAGCAAGATATTCTTCCTTGCACAGAATGTAAGAATATTGAAAAGCTTTTTCTTATGCGCATCTGCAGGAAATACAGTGGGCAGGCCCAAAAGGAGAGAAATAGGGTCCTTCTCCACTCCTACACCTAAAATCCTCTCCATTGCACCCGCCACAGCGCTCCAATATGTTTGAAGCCTGTCACAAGACCAAAGACAATGGGTAAGAGTGCCCGTGCAGACCTTGCACTTGGGACATGCTGAAGATACCCCTGGTTTAAATTTTGACAAACGGTCCGGGGCTAAGTAGACCCTGTGGAGAATCTTCAACTGTAAAGCATGGGTCCTATTGCAAATTGATATCTTCCTTGCACTCTCCCAAATATCCTCCCATGCTCTGAAGAAACTTCAACACCCAGCCCTCTTTCCCACATCTTGCAGAGTCGATCAGACTCATCTGAGGTGGCACCCCCCAATTGGTGATATA
>NC_057713.1:61259086-61285762 GCF_004010195.1 Chiloscyllium plagiosum
AAGATATCCCGGTTTAAATTTTGACAAATGGTCTGGGGCTAAGTGGACCCTGTGGAGAATCTTCAACTGTAAAGCATGGGTCCTATTGCAAATTGATATCTTCCTTGCATTCTCCCAAATATCCTCCCATGCCTCTGAAGAAACTTCAACACCCAGCTCTCTTTCCCACATCTTGCAGAGTCGATCAGATTCATCGGAGGTGGCACCCACCAATTGGTGATATAAAGTACTGACAGAGAGTGTACTCTTAGCCCTTAGTACCCCTCTTTCTATGTCAGATTTGTAGGGATCAGTCAAAAGTGTGGCCTTTTTTTGAATAAAATCCCTAACTTGAAAAAAATGAAAGAGGTCTCTATTAGGTAACTCGTACTTCTGTACTAACTGGTCAAAGGACATCATTATCTCTCCCTCAAATAAATCACCCATGCAAGATATACCCCTAGCTGCCCAACGTTTAAATCCTGAATCTATCATACCTGGTTGAAAACCCGGCATACTCACTAAAGATGTAAACAAAGATGTTTTGCCAATATTACCTTCCCTCTGCCGAATTGCCCTCCATGCTTTAACAGTATTGATGACTATTGGGTTATGGCAATATTCCCTAACTGTCTTCACCTTGTCTAAAATCAGAAAACTGGTAAGGGAGCAACTTGCCTGGGAGGCTTCGATATCTAGCCATATTGAAAGAGGGTCCCCACAAACCCAATCACTCACGTAGGTCAAAAGCGAGCTTAATTGGTAATCTTGAATGTCCGGTAGGTCTACTCCCCCCAATGTGTGAGACAACTGCAGTTTGGCTAATTTAATGAGGGGCCGTTTACGGTGCCAGATAAAGGAGCTGAACCAACTGTTCAGTCTCCTGAGTGTTTGTTTATTGAAAATCAGGGGGAGCATCCGTATAGTGTATAGCAAATGAGGGAGAATATTCATCTTAATAAGCGCTATCCGACCCAACCATGAGACTGGAAGTGCCTCCCATCTTTGGAGATCTTGTTTAATTTTTTCATAATTGAGTAAAATTGGCTTTGAACAGCCAATCCAGAACTGGAGTAATGAATATGCCCAAATACACAAAACCCCCTGTGACCACCTAAATGGGAATCTATAGTCACTCTCAAGAGCCAACTCTTTCATAAGACCACCCATAGGCATAGCCTCTAATTTAGCAAAATTAATCTTATACCCTGGGTAATGACCGCAGCGAGAGGTACACTGTAGAGAACCTTTACCCATCTTATGAAAACTTCGCCCAGAACAAACTGGTCTAGAGTATAGAAAGGGTACGGCCACTCAACTCAGTCAAATCCCTTCTCTGCATTTAAAGAAATCACCAATCCCTGTATTGACTGTTGTTGACAAGCTTGAATTACGTTAAGCAGCCTCCTAACATTATTGGAGGATCTGCGACCCTTTATGAAGCCTGTCTGATCCTCTTTAATAATAGAGGGTAACACAGTCTCCAGCCTTAACGTGAGAGCCTTAGAGAGGATCTTAAAGTCCACATTTAAGAGCAAGATTGTCCTGTACGAAGCACAGTCTTCCGGATCCTTCCCTTTTTTAAGGATAAGTGAAATATTGGCCTCTCTCAGAGATGGTGGGAGACAATCATGACTGTATGAATCATTAAACATATTCATCATCGGGCCTGACGGTATACTTATAAATTCCTTATAGAATTCACTGGGAAGTCCGTCAGGACCGGGTGCCTTTCCACTCCGAAGCTGCCTCACAGCTTCCTACACTTCTTGCTCTGATAATGGGGCATTGAGAAAGGACTGTTGTTCGGGAGTCACACCCGGGAGCTTCAGATCTCTAAAAAAGGATTCCATTTTGGCCTGCCCCTCCTCACAATTCTCAGGCTGATATAACTTAGAGTAGAATCTCTGGAACGCCACATTAATCTTTTTAGAATCACGTGTTAGGTTCCCAGACCCTTTCCTAATCGCTGTAATGCGTTGTGGGGCACTTCTCTTTCTGGCAAGGTATGCTAAGTATTTGCCTGGCTTGTCACCATGCTCGTATAACCTTTGCTTTGCAAAAGCCAGCTCCTTCTTTGCCGTCTGTGTGAGCACGGAATTTATTGCAGACGGCAGTGCCGTAATCCTCTGTAGTTTGACCAATGAGGGTCTGTCAAAATAGGCCTTCTCGGCTGCCTTCAACCGGGCTTCATGGAGACGTTGCTGCTCACCCTTCAGCCGCTTCCTACTGGTGGAATATGAAATAACTAACCCCCTGGCATAAGCTTTGGCAGTTTCCCAGAGAACAGATGAGGTATGGATGATGTCTAGGAATGCCCGAAATTCCCTAGAGAAATCCTCCACAAACTTACTGTCCATGAGAATAAAGGGGTCCATTCGGCAGTACATTGAATCCACTGTAACATCCTTAATCTTAATCATGAGGTACACGGGAGCATGATCAGAGATGGCAATATTACCAATCGTATAGGATGCCACAAGATCCAGGGTTACCGCAGGGATCAGAAAAATATCAATCTTCATGTGACATCTACGCAGATTGGAGAAAAACGTGAAATCCCTACCAGTAGGGTGGAAACACCTCTAGACATCCACCAACCCTAATTCCCCACACAAACCCAATAACTGTTTAGTTTGTGCAGAGGGCATTGAGGGACCTTTAGGCAACCTGTGGGGTCCATGAGGCAGGACCCTATAATGATGTGCTGAGATTTGACACTTATTAGTTTAGAAAAAGCATCTACCAAGAATTTGAGAGGATGAGCTGGGGGACAATAAACATTTAAAATATCATATTCTTCCCCATTTATCAAGGCTTTAAGAATTACAAACCTCCCGTATGTGACTTTAACACATTCCAACAATTTAAATGAGAGATTTTTCCTAACCAGTATAGCCACTCCCCTACTTCTGGTATTAAATGATGAAAAATAAACTCGGTCAAAGCCATTCTGCTGTAATTTCAGATGCTCCTTGTCATCCAACTGAGTCTCCTGTAACAAAGCAATATCCACCTTCTCCTTTCTAAGACTCAAGAGTACCTTCTTCCTCTTAATTGGTGAGTGACTTCCCTTGATAATCCAGGTACACCATTTAATCAAATCATTAGCCATAACCTTCTGCAATTACATTTAAATTCCAGAGAGGAGGAACCCAAACCACAAATTGCTGAGCCTTAGTGTCACATGGTACACCAAATATAAAAACGACATAAACTAAAACCACTACATTTAACAAACATACAAAATTATTAAAAATAATAAACAACAAAAACCAGAAAACAAACTAACATATAAAGCGCAAATAGCGCTGAGTAGGGGAATTCACCCCCTGGCCGGAGGGGGCAACTACCTGTCCCGAACTGCCCATAAATAGGCATCTAACCATCTCAACCACCTTCACTTCTCCCAGCTAGAGCCGCATCGCAAGCACAAGCTAAAAAGAATAAACACCCCATAGAATATCAATATGAATAAAACACATTCTTTTATATAAAAAAAGGGAATAAATACCCCACCCATCCTTTGGTATGTCCTAACTTAGAAATTTAAAATATACATCTTAACCACCGCCAGACATAGTTTGAACCAAATTATTATCAATAGAGGAAAAAACAGGGGGAAAAACAAAGCTCCAACCGGACTTCCTCCATTTCTGTTACAGAATGATAAACACATACCCAAGCAACAATATTTATACATACTACAATTGTTTAAATTAGGTTAGTTTGTCCAAAAAGTCTCTTGCCTTGTCCGATGTGTCAAAGAGATGCATGGATCCGAAGGTGATCCGAAGCACTGCCGGATATCTCAGGGAGTACTGAATCCCAAGCTCCTTCAGTCTTCTCTTGACACCATCATATGATTTTCATTTCTGGATCACCGCCGTTGAAAAGTCCTGAAAAAACATGATCTTAGACCCCTCGTAAATTAGGGCCTTTGTTCCTTCCCCTGGAGTCTGGAAGCCTCCATGACTCTCTCCTTATCCCGGTAACGATGGAACCGAACCAAGAAAGGACGAGGGCATTGACCCAGACCCGACTTCCGCGCTGCGAAAGTCCTCTCTATCTTCAATCCTCTTGCGCCAGTCTCCAAGTCAAGAAATTTCAGAAGCCAGTCTTCAACAAACTCCGCAGGCCGCTCACCTTCCTTACCCTCAGGCAGACCGATGATCTGAATGTTTTTTTTCTTGCCCCTGTTTTCAAGATCATCCACTTGGTCATACAAATTACGAACCTGCATCTTCAGGGCTTGGATCTCATCCTTGAATGAACTGGCATCAGCTTCCACCACTGTGACCCTGTGCTCCACCTCATCCGTCCTCTTCTCCAGATCTCCCAGCTGCTGCTCATGCTTCTGCAGCATGAGAGAGACTGGAGCCAGCTTCTCTTCAATCTGTTTCCCCAGCAGATTGAAGATTTTGAGAGCTGGTTCACCAGGTCCTGGAGAGTAATCGGCTCTGAGGCTGCTGCAGGCTGAGCTGCAGACCCGGCCTCAGATGCTCCTCCTCCCTTTTTAGGCATTTCTGGACAGCTGAAAATATGGGTAAGTCAATTTTTAAATGTTTCTTGGGGCTCCACAATCTTTCCAACACTCGAAGAAATCCTGATGACCTGGGTTGGGTGGGTTAAAGGACCCACCCAACAGTCTCTCTTCATTGCTGGATCGCTGCCATCTTAGATTCCCCCCCCATTCACCATTATAAATGTTCATTTCCACTTCTGCTGGCCCACAGGGGCATCTACAGATGCACTGCAGCAAATTGCAAAATCTCCTTGAATAGAATCTCTCAAATCCACAATCTTTATCATCTGGAAGGACTGGATAGAAAACCCATAGAAACACCACCACCTGCAAGTTTCCCTCCAAGTCATACACCATCTTGACTTCGAAGTATATTGCTATTGATTTAGTGTTACTGGGTTAAAATTCAAGACTTCTTTGAAGAATACTGTTAATATATCACTATTAGGTGGACTGCAGCGGCTCAGGAAAATGGCCCACCACCATTTCATCATGGAAATTGGAGATTGGGAAATGAATGCTGGCCTTTCTAACAGCTTCAGACCCAAGAAATGAATTTTTTAAATTCTTAAGAAATGTTTGCAGGACTAACTTTGATGCTGTTGTGTACACAAAGTCCCTTCTCTTATGATTAGCAGTCATAAAGTCGTAGAGTTTTTACAGCATGGAAATAGATCGTTCAGCCACTGTGTCATCAACAGTCATCAAAACTCCATCTATTCTAATCCCATTTGCCAGCATTTGGCTCATAGCCTTGTATGCTATGACATTTGAAATGCTCATCAAATACTTAAATGCCTTGAGGGTTCCCACCTCTACCATCCAATGGGCAATAAGTTCCAGATATCCAGAATACTCTGGATGATTTTGGTTTTTCCCAAATTCCCTCCAATTTTCCTACACTTTAACTTAAAACTGTGCCCCTTTATTTATTGACTCCTCTGCTTAGGGGAAGGGTTTCTCTCTATCTACCCTATCTATGCCTCTCAAAACTTTATACATCTCAACCAGACCCCTGCTCAGCCTTCTCTGCTCCAAGGAAAACAGCTCCAGCATATCAAGTCTCTCTTCATTGCTGGATTTTTCCAGCCCCGGCAACATCCCTGTGAATCTCTTCAGCAGGCTTTCTAATGCAATTGCATCCTTCCTACAGTGTGATTAACAGCACAACACACAGCACTACAACTGTGGCCTAACTAATATTATATACAGCTCCATCATAATCTCTTTGCTGTTGTATTCAATGCTTCGACAAATAAAGAGTATCCCATATGCCTTCTTTATTACCTTATCTACTTGTCCTGCTACCTTCAAGGATCCATGAATGTGCACACCAAAGTCCCTCTGACTGTTTGTACTTTCTAGGGTCTTCCCATTGTACTCCTTTGCCTGTTGTCCTCCCAAGTTGTATCACCTCACACTTTTCACGATTAAATTATTTTTGTCACTGTTCTTTATCATCATATAGTGTAAGGTTTTCCTCCTCACTATTTACCATAACACCAATTTTCATGTCATCTGGGAACTCACTGACCATACTTAATCGTGGCCCAGTGTTAGCACTGCTGCCTCATAGCGCCAGGGACCCATGTTCGATTCCAGCCTTGGGCGACTGTGTGGAGTTTGCACATTATATCCGTGTCTGTGTGGGTTTCCTCCGGGAGCTCCGGTTTCCTCCCACAATCCAAAGATGTGCAGGTCAGGTGAATTGGCCATGCTAAATTACCTATAGTGCTCAGGGATGTGTAGGTTAGGTGCATTAGTCAAGGGTAAAGATTGGGTAGGAGAATGGGTCTGTGTGGGTGACTCTTCAGACAGTTGGTGTGGACTTGTTGGGCCAAAAGGCCTGTTTCCACACTGTAGGGAATTCTACGATACTTTCTACATTCTTGCGTACATCACTAATGTACTCAATAAAAAGCAAGAGATAGCCATTGGACAGCATTGGACACAGGCTTCCAATCACATAAATATCCTTGGACTATCATCCTCTGCTTCCTGCCACTAACCCAACTTTGGATCCAATTTGCCAAATAGCCAAAGCAGTATCAACTGCTCCACCCTCATCTACACACCCAGTCACCTCCTTAAAAAAACTTCAATCAAATTTGTTAAACATGATCCCCACTTTACAAAGCAATACTGACTATCTTTGTTAATCCTTGTCCCTCTAAGTAGAAATTAATTCCATCCTTCAGAACTTTTTCCAGTAGCATCTCTACCACAGATGTTAGACTGACAGGTCATAGTTTCCTGATTTTTCCTCAACACCTTTTTGAATAAAGGTACCACATTAAATGTCCTCTAGTCTTCTGACACCTTCTTGCTGTGTCCAGAAATGATTTGGAAATTTATGGCATAGTACCTGCAATCTCCTCCCTTGCCTCTCATAGACATCTGGGATGCACCTCAGCCAAGCTTGGGGATTTATCCATGTTCAAGTCCATGAAAACCACTAATACTTACACCCTCTCAATGCTAATTCAAATATCTAACAGATCCTGTTCCAGATTTCAATATGGCATCATCCCCATCATGAATACAGATGCAAAATATTCAATTAACATCTCAACTATGTCTTCCAGTTCTACACACAGATTGCCAGTTTGGTCTCTAATGGGTGCTGTTCTTGACCTGGTTATTTTATTCTAATATACTTATAAACCAGCTTTGGATTTTACTTAATGTTACTTACCAATGTCATTTCAGGTCCCCTCTTCGCATTCCTAATTTCTTTCCTAATCAGCCTCCTGCACTTTCGTCTTCAATATTTCACATCAACCTTACTCTTTGATCCTTATCTAGTCCTGTATACAGTATCCCTGGACATTCAGGTTTCTCTGGGCTTGTTCCACCTTTCACGAGTCAGTCAATGCAGGGGTTTTTATTTTACAGTATACAATCTTTTTAACGATGGCCACAGAATGATAGCTCAAGTTCTTTTTAGAGACTCCTTTCCTGTTTTTACTGTCATTTTTACTTAGTTCAAAATTAAAGACAATGGCACTCTTCTTAAAGTTAATGCAAAATAAAAACTGTGGTGAAAAACCGACTTTTAATTTGGTATGTACTGCTGGCATAGACCAATTTTGCCTTTCATGTATTTCCTTTTATCACTCAATATGCATTATACAAAACTCTGTAAGTTTTTCAATAAAATAAAAAAAAGAATTGCAGATGTGGAAATCTGAAACAAAAACAGACATTGCTGGAGAAACTCAGCAGGCCTAGCAGCAACCTTGGAGAGAAAGCAGACCATCAATGGACCTAAACATTAACTCTGCTTTCTCTCCACAGATGCTGCCAGACCTGTTGAGTTTCTCCAGCAATTTCTGTTTTTGTTAACTAAATTCTTCGATTCTTGAATCATTAAATGTCTTGTAGTATGTTTGTGGTCAGTGTCACACTATTTTAAAATAATGTCTATGGATCCTGAAATTCCACTGATGATTTAATACCTGGGAATTTTCTGGCTCAGATTTTTCTGTCTCTGGATAGTTGGAGACTGGACTCTGCCTGAAGGATTCATGTCAGGGCCTCACCGATAACCTGACTAACTGCCAATTCCTGGTATGATTAAACTTCAGATAGGCAATTATCCATCATCATGTACCATCCAAAATAATTCCCATCTCTGAATTAGAATTGGAGACTTTAAAAGATCATGAGTAGTTAATAATTTGGCCAGAAAAGCTTCGAATGGTTAAAACCTGCTCTAACTCCTAACTAACTGTAAGTGTGACAACCTAATCATCATGCTGACAATCAAATCTGGGGCACTCGACTCAATTTCCAAAACCCGATACCTTCCCCACCTCCTTTTCCCAGATTCTTGATTGACGTCCTGACACCTGACTAAGACCATGACATCTGACCGTACCATCCCCAACAGGCAATCAATTTTACCCCGAGTAACCAACTGCCCCCGACCAAACCTATCAATACCACACCCAGCAGCAAATCTCTTCATCTACTGACTTACTGCATTCGCCCTTCACCAACTTACCTGCCACATTCCACCTTCATTGACATGTGTGTGAAGCTTCCCAAAAGCTGTACAGCATAGCTGAAGCATTGTTGCCATTGAAACCCATCACCCACCCACTTACCACCCTATGCTTTCAGCCTCCTAATAGCCAGCTTTCATGCTTACCCCCTCAGTGCCACTCTACATCTTCTCTCACTTGGTACTCCATCCTCTCAACCACTTACCTGACATCTTACCCACCTGTCACCTTAGCCCCTTACTCATCTGGCATCCTACTTCCTTGTCCAGCAACCATCACCTCCTGATCCCTATATCTGCTTGCTACACTATCCCTTACTCACTCAGTCTGCATACCTACCTTCTCATTGTCAAAGAGGCTTTTGACATTGAGATGCTGGAATACAGCACCAACTGCTGTGAAAAGCAGATGTAGCTTACCTCCTACATTAATCTTGCACTGTACTGGAATATTTACGAAATAGGTACACTCAATATTTCTTAAGGTGTACAAACTAGAGATTTGGGTTGAAATGCAGGACAAAGTAATTAAAAAGGCGTGAAGTGTGAATCCAGCTATGAATGTCATTCCTCAGAAGATTCAGTCCATTAAGTCTATCTGTTTTACATTGAATTCAGTTTGTTGGCTTTTTCAATTATTGTAAATCAAAGTGAGTAACTGCAGTATTTGTTGCTTCTGTACTTACATTGCAATTTTCAATGTTAAAGATATTATATACTTTCCAGTAATTGCCTATGACTGACACAATATTCATTACTTAATAGTGTGCATAGCTTTTCCCTGGATTCTGCACGTCATTATTATTGCAGAAGTTGACATGTAACATTTGACAAGGAGCTGATAGCTCGTGAATTACAAATGACCACAAATTAATTGTCTCTTTGCATTGCTCTGCAGGTAGTGTCAAAAAAATCATAACACCTGTTATCTGTTCATGAGTTTTATCAAGTTGCTGCATTGTCATATTAATTGACCAAAAGGTTATCATGTACAGAAAGGTAAGCCTAGTCATTAATAGTGCATCTACTCTTTTAACAATATGACAGTTTTAATGACTGCCAGTCAACATTAGTAGGTGAGAAAGCTAACAATATAAATATGGAGCCTCGTTCCTTCAAGAAGTAAATTTTTTTGAAAATTTTAGAATTGCCAAACTTTAAATTTCACAGATTGTTTTCTTACTTCACCTTATGATCACCTTTTTCTTATTTCTGATTTAGCATTGAATTCACTTATTATTCTCAATTCCTCTGTTAACATGTCATTCCTGAAATCCTAGTATAAGAAGATAAAATATTCATTCTTTTGTTCATCAAGGTTCTTGGTGCCCTATCGTTCCTTTTTATTTGCCTTTCGGTTATCAGCTCTCACTTTCAGCAACGTACAGGGAGGACTGATGGCAATTCCTGCTGACATGTGCAAAGGAAGAATCATTAACTGGCATAGTATAAGAAGTCTAATTTTACAATGGCCCAATGTATTATGAACAATTTTTCAACATAATTCAATTCTTAATAATTGAAGTTTCTAATGTCAAAATTAAATTTAAACTGTTAAAAAATAAAGAATATCATAGAATCCCTCCAGTGTGGAAACAGGCCATTTGGCCCAACCAGTCCACGTCGACCCTCTGAAGCGTAACCCAGCCAAACCCATTCCCTGATGCTATTACTCTGCATTTCCCCTGACTAACCTAACCTACACTATGGGCAATCTAGCATGGCAAATTTACCTCACCTGCACATCTTTGAGAGGACACTGGAGTACCCAAAGGAAAACCACGCAGACATGGGGAGAATGTGCAAACTCCACACAGCCAGTTGCCCGAGGTTGGAATCGAACCTGAGTCCCTGGCACTGTGAGGCAGCTAACCACGATGCCGCCCAGAAGGAATATCTATCAATGCTTTTTATAATTACTTCATCAAGCATTTTACTTACACAGCCTGCTTAATCCACCTGGGTGAGCATATGGGCCCAGCGAAACAGCTCCAAATTTGTCACTATCAAGAATGTGGGTATTTCTGTGACACTATAGAAGACTAGTGGCTGAAGTGAGGCTTCCTATTAGCGCTTTACCAGGAAGGTGATATCCTTCACTGTAATTGGGTCAAAATCTTGGACTTCCTTCCCTGAGGGTACTGTGCCTCTCCCTATAGCATGTGGACTGCAGAGGTTCAAGAAGGCAGCTCAACACCAACTAGAGAAGGGTAATAAATGTTGGCCAGCCAACGATGCCCACATTCCATTAATGAATTTTAAAAACTCAGAAAGATGGACATGGGTGTACTTCAAAATGGAGACACACTCAGAGGCCTGTTAAACTTTTAAAAATAATAAAAAACAAATTAGAATGATTGTTTGGGTTGCAATTACAAAGGGGAAATTCCTCTTCACTCATTTATTGGGTGAAAGTCAGAGGAAGTACCCTTGGCTGTCCAACCTTGCACTAGGAGGCTGCCACTGAGTTATTGTTGATCTCTGGAGTAGGCCAAAGCAGGCCAAATGTCATGCTGGTGCACTCTGCAAATATTCCTTAAATGGTACTTTGATTGGTAGCTCGCTGAGTTGCAGCAGTTTTTGTCAGTGTTTCCCATGGCAACTACACAATCTAATCACAAACTATGTTCTGTTACTCTCAGAAAAGGAGTCAAAAGCAACAAATGGAAGATGAGGATTACAAAAGCCCTGAAGAAAACTGAAGCAATGAGCTTGAGGCTGAGGGATTGATTACTGCAATGAAGTTAACAGACAAGTAAATCTAATAATATCTATTAAAAATGTTAGCGTTACTATAGCACAAGCTTTGTTGAATATTTGTTCACAATTAACTAGCTTACCAAACATTTGTACTGAGTATGTGATAGCACACTGCACCTTTGTCTATTCGCCAGGTACAAAAATCTTGCACTTCACCAATTTACTTTTCACAAAATGGAAATAAACTTCTAATATTTTATTTATTGAAATATATTTTATGTGATCTCTATTCCTAACCCTGTTGAGTGTTCAGCATTGATGGCAATGTGGATTTGAATTTAATATTTCCTAACCATCCCTCTTTTGGTTCTACCTATTGATAGCCAGGAGGAATAGAATTAAGATCTTGATCTCAAAAGATAGCTCTTTGGTGGTGGTAGCCCTGAATCTCTTCATAAGATGATCCTGAAAGTGGTATGTCTAAAGCTCTAGAAATCACTTCAGTTTATTCACTTACTGGCATAACATAGGCCTGAGTGTGGGGACACTTTGCAGAAGCAGAAACTCATTTGTGTTTAATCCCTTCATGCCCTACTACTAGGTATTGAAATAACTTTCCTGCAATCAGATCTCAGAACTGTCTTGAGATATGTGTATTTCAATGCTGAAATACTGTCCAGCTGATTCTTTGTATGTGAATACAACAGCTCAGACATTAGATATGAAAGGCCAAGGACTATTATATAAGCCAATACATTGCTGTGCTTAAGATCCCTGTTGATGGTACATTATGTATTGTAGTTTAAGAAAGTAATGAAGTCCAGCAGCATAAGTAAAGCAATAGATTCTCCACAGCAGGCATACTATTTTTATCAGTGTTTTCCATTCCCTCAAATGTCTCCGTGAATTGATAATAATAAAAATTTCACACATTTGCAGGCTTAGGCTAACACTAAACCCATAATTTCATTTCTGAGGGTAGCCTTGAGCAGTTCTTTCTAATATTCAGTTTTCTGTTCCCCTACTATCAGTTCTACTTTTTTTTCTTCCTCATATTCTCTGATCTATTTTATTTCCCATTCAAGGTTCAAATCTATACCCCTTGCAGCAGATGTCCACATGCTGATATTTCCTACAAATGCAGTGAGTGACACTTTGTCCCATGAGTTAAGCTCAGCGTCTTTGGAGGGAATTTGTTTGCAGGTGCTGTCAGCAACTTACAGTTGTGAGGACCCAAAATCCCTTCAGCATTGTGTGACATTCACCAACCACAGTTATTGAACAGTACATGTACAAGGAAGTAGGTAAAATTAATATGAGGAATTATATTTATTGAATGGATGATAGTTTATACTAGCAGTTCATTTGACAAAAGTCAGAAATAGTTCACAGTTTCTATCCTAAACATTATAATTAACTTTATAGTACTTATCTGTTCTTTGTATATTTTTCCGAATTGGAGAAGTATCAGGTTTGCTGATTCCCATTAGGGCTCAAGTTCCAATTCTGTTCACAGACTTATGCCAGATGAAGCTCCAAGCTTTAATAAGTCACAGTTGTTAAAGATAACTAATAGAGCAAGAAGAATATACATAACTGGATAATTGTAAAGCAGTCAATCATATGCATACTCAGACCAATGAGAAAACAGATTTATGTTTGCATTACATGGTTTGGTTGTAAGTTAAACCAAAATCCCTAGAACAGAAAAATATTTGAGTGTGGACATGATTTTTGTTCTTGCAAGTCTTTGTAAGTCCTCAGATGTTGAGGTCGTCTTAAAAATCTTAAAATTCAAAAAAACCTGAAACACTTTAAGACACTGAAAGCTGTCACATTGTATTTTCAATGATATCCTGAAATTTAGACTTGAAGAGGGAGATGAATAGCTATGTGTACATATGCATAATTAAATCTGTCAATCTAGCTGGATGATATGAAACAAATTTCAAAAGTAGTTTCACATTCTGATGCTTGGTTTGCAGAGTGGCATGTAGTGTTTGAAAAGTCCAGACCTCAGCCACTTTAAAAAGGAGGCTAATTTTGAAAATTACTTCTGGCTCCACATTGGCATGAACCTGCACATAAAAATTTGCAAAACGTCATCAATTTTAAGCAGCTATTAAAGCAATCTTTGTTCCTGAAATTTCCAGTGATTTTCATGGAACATATCTAAAGTTTTTTTAGGTATAACAAGCTGCAGGTCTTTGAAAGTTGGAAGTGTTGAATAAAAGTTTTCATATACAAGAAGCGATATTTCCCACATTGTAAAAGGGTTTTAAAAAACAGCCAAGTAACTATATTGTATGCATCAGAGTCAAATGAGCAACAAGACTAGACATCTGGGAACCTGACATATGACGTTTTAATGGGACAGCTATTTACATGCGAAAAAGTGACATAGACCACTCACGATAATACACATTTATTTAATCAGTTTAATACAATTGATGACAGTACAATTTTAGGGAGACCACCAACTTTGTCTTTCACCTAAAATATCACCATGGCTCTTCTTGTGCACTGAGAACTGTTGTGCCCATGTTGCTATTCAGCTACTATATTATAAATACATATAATACAAAAGTCAAAATAAATTGAAAATACTTTTAATTCCTCGGTTGCAGACAGTAATGTGACTTCAGACAGGTACAATCATGCCCATTAATCCATATTCTGCTGCATAACTCCAATATTCCTGGAAGGAAAAAGAAGATTTGACATTTTGCAAATGGAAGATCTTGATTTTTTAGTGCAAAGAAAGCTCATGACACCTCAACAATTGGCAAGCAAAGCATTTGAATATTCAGATCTACATGAGGGTGTCAGTAGCAGATGGACTGAGGTAGGGACAGAGATGGGTGACGTTATGGAAATAGACAGTATTTGTGCTGGTGAGCTTATGGGTTAAGAAACTCAAGTCAGGTTTGAATAGAATTCCAACTACACAAAGCCAATGGTTTATTTCTTCATAATTCTTAAATGATGGGGGAGAAAAAGCTAATTCAAGAATGAATGTTGAATAAACAGGCCCTGAAAATAGGTGAAGGGCAGATAGAGTTTGTTAGTGTACATATGGAATTTTCTTTCCAATCTATCTCGGGCCTCCTTAGGAAATGACATCTTGGAGATCAGATTTGCTAAATTTCAGAGTTCACATTTATTTCTCTAATTGGCTTATGCAAGTTACCAAAACTGATGTTTCCAGATTCTGAACAACTGACATGCTAAAGCAAAAAGTACTTTTTCTGGCTACTTCATACTGTTATTGTTCACTCTATATAATCATGAATCTATTGTGCAATTAGATGGTCATGCAGTAACACTAAGTTAACACATGCAAGTAAGCTGTTCTACATCCTGTTGTGTACAGATTTCTATAGCAGAATTCCTGTGGGACAATCTGCTATTCAATCATCTCAAATTTTCTCTGCCAGCTGGTCAAGACCTCACTCTGCTGGGACCGTCAGGTGTGCAAAGAAGAACCCATGTTACAAGTATCCATGCAGGCATCTTCCACCTCAATGCTCTTTCCCCTACCTTGCTTACTAAATGACTTTGAATGGCTTATGGACAACCCCAGCAATGACAGACCTGAATGTCACACTGCCATCATAGCCCAGGAACCCTAGTGCTACAACATTGACACCTCTGCCCTTAGCAAGACATGAGAAGGCTAGCTCAAAGAACAAGGCGATGCTCATTTCTTCTTCGCTACAGGGTCAGCTTCCTCACTAGAAACAATCTCATCAGACATCTCAATAAATCTCTCTGAGTATGTAGGTGCCTCATTATCCTGGCTCAGGAGCAGTATATCACAGTCATCAGTACTTAATCCATGATCCTAAACACAATGGCCAAGATAAAAGATACATTTGACACCTCATCAGAGTGCTGTCCCACATCCTGAAGGGAGACAAGTTGATTCTCCTCAGCGACTTCAATTCCTGAATCGGGAGTGACAAAAACCTTTGGAAAGCTGTACCAGGCAAAGAAGCATAGGGAAAACAAACTCCAATGGACTCTACTCCTGATGAAGTGCCTGAAGCATGATCTCATCATATCAAACACCAGAGGGTCAGGCAGAAGACCTCAGGACAACACCCCTGCTCCAAACACTGGCATCTCATAGACCTCATCTTCATTTGAACAAGGGACCCCAAAGATCACCTCTGCCATGATAAAAGCCAATGACTACTGGACTAAACACCAACTAATTCACTCTGACATCTTTATCAACTTGGCCCCAAACCAGTAAAGGTAGAAAAGACTCTGCTCAGGGGACTGCAGCTGTTCACTCTGTCAACCATGACTGATTGTGGAATATCCTCCTCACGTTTGGCCGTTTGCAGAAATTCTCCTATCTGCATCATGGTGACTGCAAGTTGTGATACTTATGTGTGCACAAACAGAGCTGAGTTACAAACCATTGTTGTTTAGCATTCACTGAGGCATATGATAGGATAGGGCTCAGAATAAAGGTTCTGCCAAAAAATGCTACCTCACAACCATCCAAATCCATGGTGAGCCCCTTTAAAAAACGTAGATCATTTCCTAATAATTTGGAAGCCTCCTCTTGGAACGAGGAAACATTGATGATGAAATCCAACATTGAGCCTAATGCACCAGTACAACCTTTGGACACCGGAGGAATCGAAGACCGAGACCAGCACCAAGCTCATGGTCTACACAGCAGCTGGGGTCCCCACCTTCCTGTGTACATCAGAAACATGGACCATGTACAGCTGAAGCCACGACCTAGACAAAAGCATAGGAAACTCAGCAAATTGCTGACTGTCCCAATATGCACAAAGACATCTATAGTTTGAGTAACCGGGAACTGCTCCATTGAGACCTCCAATGTATCTGCAATACTTTCCTCTAACTTTAAACTATCAAATTCCAATATTAAGTGTTGGGATTTGTATGTTATCCTATCCATGCAGAATTGTTCAATGAGTAGGCTGACTCACCAGGATATGAATGAAAATAGAATTAGGAATTTGTAAAGCTTTTATCAACATTTTAGCAAAATATAGCTATAATCAAAATGTCCTCAAAGCACATGTTGTCTCAAGTAGCATTTTGTACTTCCTAGTTGCACAATGTGTAATTTTGGCAATTCATTAAAAACACTCCTCCACTCACTGATTTGTAAATATTTACATGCCAACCATACCATGCCATACTCGGAATCTGGTCAAAAGGAAAAGCTACAGGACATAAAGTATCAATGTAGCTTTTATTACAAATCTGAGGAAGGGTCAGAAAAGAGTTGCAAAGATGTTAAATATAATTTTATCCAGCACTCTCATTCTAACCTGCTTGTGGAAAAGATTCCATAGAAAATGAGCACTAACTTTATACTTTCAGTAACATATAACAATACAAAAGCATTTCTGATGTGTATCATGGAGCAGCCACAAACAGGTTAATTCCTGTAATTCAAATTTATAGAAAATGTTTAAAAACACGCATTTGCATTTACTTATTCAGACATGCATCCAAAAACTTTTGTATGTGAAGTTTAATCCAATTTTTCAGGTAAAACATGGAGGATGAACAAATTGACCATCAGTTTGGGTTCTCTGTTATTAAAGGTCTTTGACATTTTTAAAGGATTTAACATGGCAGGCGTGGAGAAGATGGTGGTTTTATAATGAGAAAACTTACAACAGTTTTATTGCTGCCCTATTGTTAACTGGTTTTGGGTGGATCTTTCAGCTGCATCTGGGACAAAGTTCCGACGCTGAGGCTTGCTGCTCAAGTAAATGTCTGATGGTTCTCCAGTCTCAGCAGCACCAATAGGGTTGAGTTCTGCAGGCATAGGATGCATTGAGTTTGGGAATAGTATGGAGAAGGGAGTGCCCTCTATGGGCCACAGGGTTCCTTAACTGCATATAACTTCATATCCAGCTGGCATCACTCCACCAGAAATTACCAGTTGACCTGGAATCCTGCTGTATTGCTAAAATGCCCACATAAAGACCCACTACCAAAAAAATCTGCTGCCATGGTGTCTAATTTCACATTGCCGGCTATCCCTGAGGTGAACTTGACAGGGGTGATACCTTTCACCAAATATTTCTACTTGTGTTTCAAACCAATACAAAGAGCCATAAATATAAGATGGACACCAATAAATCTAGTAAGGAACTCAAAAGAAAAGCTCTTTACCTAAAGAATACTTCACATGAATAGCAAAGATGCATCTGAAAGTAAACTCGACAATCAAAAATGAAAATTATTTGCATTTATTTCATTTATTTACCACTTTTCATGACTACGGGTGGCCCAAATAACTTTGTAGTCAAATAGCACTTTTGGCAATATAGTCACTGTTGTAATAAGGAAACATGGCAGTCAATCTGTGCACAAGAAATTCTGCAAACACAAGAGATGATAAAGACCAGATAACCTCATTTCGTCCTTTCATTTAAGGGATAAGTATTGACCAGGACAATGGAGATAACTTCTCTACTCCTCAAAATAGTGCTGTGAGTTACATCCATCTGAGAATTCAGTTTTGTAACACATCCAAAAAATGGCATATCCCAAAGCAACATTCTCAGAGTAATATACTGTATTATCAGCCTACATTTAGTGTTCACATGCAAGGGAGAAAGGAATTGAAAGGGTTAGTTGAAAAAGGATTGCAGTTTTGCTTTTACAAAGCATAAACATTGGCACAGCATAATTGAGCTGAATGGTCTGCAAATTCTGTCTACCAAATTGTGCAGTCAAGTGGGATAATTATTTTCTGCCATTGCCGCTCGGGAGCTTTAAGTAACTGAGTCTGAATATACAAAAGCACAGCACAATTTTGCTTACAGTTTGAACCAAAAATGGCATTAACAAGGGAAATTCACTAACACATGCTGTTGATAACAACAATGTTGAAAATGAGATTTTCACAGTGTTGCCCAAGGATGATGCTTCTCTACGTTAAGATTAAGCTATATATTGATGCAAAAAAGGGAGATGTTATCATCATCTGGTTGTGATACGTCTACCTTGGGAATATTTCATGTTTAGGGCTAAAGGTAGAAACCACCAGAACTGATGTGATTTGTACAACGAGGGCAGTGATGTTAATAACAAAGCTCTTAGGGGATCTGAGAATAAAAGTCTCCAGTTTTAAAAAAAAGGTGAGAATTTATTTCTGTGACCTGTTTCATCATATAGGCAATAAACGCTGAGCTCGCCATTCACAAACACATGCCATGAACAATTTTTTTTGAAATGCTGTTCTATGTAACAACAAAAAATCCTTTGTTCACTATTTGTAGCAACATTGCAAATGAATTTATGATGATTTACAATATCATAAATATTGCAAGAAAATCATAAATATATTCTAAACATTTACTCTGTTAAAGAAAGCTAAATGGAACAATGGGAGAGTTGACAAGAGGACATATTAGCTCTTTGATAGGGTTCATGAGGTGTTCTTTCCAGCTGTTACAGCAGAGTCCTCTGAGTGGCTGTTGTCTTAATGATACACTTCACATTTCTGACTTAAAGAGCAGCTCTCGAGGAATCTCTGTGACAAAATTTTGTCTTGGTGCACACTTTGTATATGCAATCTGAAAAATGGAAAGCCCTGTATCTTCTTTATGACACAAGAAGGAAAAATCAGGGGAAAAATATTTAGAATACATAGCAATACTTAAAAATTCACGTATTGGTAATACCTTGCCTCCATTTTGAACAACATAAAATGAATTGGACCAGCATGAGTCGTTCACCAGTTTTATTGTTGTTTTTCCTTCTGTGAAATTAACTCTAAAAATGTTTTACCACTTTAATTAGGATGCTTTCCTACTTCTTGACACAGGAGCATGAAGCCCAACTGTGATGTTCCAATTGGTTAAGAAGGCAAATGGGGTAGAAGAGAGAAGCTGAAATGAGCAAGTGAGAATTTTAAGGCTTATCGAATTGTCAGTGTTTAGAATATGTACATAATTCACTACAATGAACATAGAGCCATAGAATCATAAAGATGTACAGCACAGAAACAAACCCTTTGGTCTAACTCATGCCAATGAGATATCCTAAATTAAGTTAGTCCCATTTGCCAGCATTTAGCCCATATCCATCTAAACCCTTCCTATTCATGTAACCATCCAGATGCTTTTTTCAATGCCGTACTTGTACCAGCTGATTCCATACACATGCTACCCTCTGCATGAAAATGTTGCTCCTTAGGTCCCTTTTAAATCTCTCCACTCTCATCTTAAACCTATACTGTCTCGTTTTGGACTCTCTTATCCTGGGAAAAGGACCATGGCTATTTACCCTATCCGTGCCCCTCATGATTTTATAAATCCCTATATGGTCACCCCTCAGATTCTGATGCTTCAGGGAAAGTAGCCCCAAACTTTTTAGCCTCTCCCTATTGCTCAATCCTCGAATCCTGACAGCATCATTGTAAACCTTTTCTGAACTCTTTCAAGTGTTACAACATCCTTTCTATAGGAGGGAGACCAGAACTGAATGCAGTATTCCAAAAGTGGCCTAACCAATGTCTGTACAGGTGCAGCATAACCTCCCAACTCCTATATTCAAAGCACTAACCAATAAAGGCAAGCATAACAAACGTCTTCTTCATTCCCTTGTGTACCTGAGAGTCCACTTTCAATGAACTATTGTTATGGACCAGGCCAGAACCCCCACCCCCCCATCCCAAATATATTAAGTACGTAGCCCAAAACCTAACTTTTCCTTATTTTAAAGGTAGATGTGAAGTGAATATCCCAGGTGTGATGCATCTGGTCAAATCACTCAGCTTTAAGCAAAATAGAATTTATTTTAACACTACAGTTGAAACACAAACAAAAGAAAACTGAATTTAGAATAATCTAATAATTCAAAAACCAACTGACTTGATAGAGCAACATAACTAAAGAGCTCTTACAATTTCTGTAACATCCCATAAACACACCCCTTAGCAAAAGGCAAATTCAAACTCAGGTTCTTATAGACAGTAGGAAAAGGAGGAAACAACTTCCAAAGACATTTCAGAGAGCTAGCCAGCCAGGAACCATCTGCTGTAGCTTGGAATCTATCTCCACTACAGCAGCTTTTGACTTTTATAGCTAAATCAAACTAGGAAAAAAAAACTGACCTTGGAGAACTAGCCATTTGCCTGCTGTTGTTAAACTAGGTACTTTCTCAGACGTTTCGGCACCTCTCCCTTTATGATCTCTCTCTCAAAAAATTGAAGGACAAAATAACCTTCTTAAACGGGTAGCATAATCACACCTTGCTGCCTTAAAAAATGAATCATTAATATGCAGACATGGCTTCATTTAAACCCCTTAGTCTTTCATTGTTAATATATTACAATACATATCTTTGTGAAGTTGAAGGTGTGTACTGTACCTTAAAGAGAAAGAGAGTGTTGTTCTGAGCTGAGAGATTACAAACACCTGTGTATATGACTAGATGGCAGTCCCAGCATGTACTGGAAAATTGAAAATATGTAACATTTGGCTGTGAAATGGTTACCTTAGTTTTGGTTGCTGTTTTGACAATTTGAATTTATCCAACCAATTTAAATTATGCCCCAGGATACTAAAACCAAATCAAGTTTGAATTTATTGTTTTGCCAACATCGAACCAATGAGACAATCCAATGTGGTGGGTATACAATAATGCACACATTTTGAAAATTGGTCAGAGAACAACTTCCGTGGAGAGAGAGAAACTCATATAGAGTTAATTGACCATCCAACAACTTTGCTCAAAGAAATTAGAAAACACTGTGTATCAAAAATACCTTTTCTTGTGAAATATACTCGCAATAAAAATAAAGAAGATGACTCAGGACGATCAGCAGCTGAAAGAGTGAAGACACAGAAGAAGACAGAGACTGTATGGTTTTGAAATTAAGTTGATATAATTTTAATAAGTGTCTTATTGGAACAGCACGTTGTTATAGAGTTGGACGCAGAAAGTGGTTAAGAAAAAGAAGGGGCTTAGATTTGTGAATAGCTTTTGTTTAAGGTTCACTTTTAGAGTCAGAAAATAAATTGATATTATTTTCTTTAATTAGTGGAATTTGGGAGTTCTCTGTCACTCATACTTTAACAGATTATGAGGTGAGGTAAGCTTTTCTGGGTGTTTGGTTAATTAACAGAGGGGTTCACCTCCATGTCATAACAACATACATTATATTGACTGTAACCATGCAAACATGTACTACTGCATTCTATTTCAGTCTGTCTACTCCTGCCACTGAAAACCTCCATTTATTCATCCAAGTCTCAACAATGCGTCAGCAATTACATTTTGTCATTCAGCCACATTTACAATTTTCAAATTGAATGACTGCAATAATAAGCTCCACCTAAAGAGTCTGAAATTTTTGTCCTTAAATTTCTCCAAAATCTTTAATGGATTATGATCAGTATACATGTTGTCTCAGACATATTACTGGCAACATAAACGTTGGTATGTTGTACCACCAAAACCAACCTCAAGGTCTCCTTCTCAATTGTCAAATATTTCTGTTGATGAATGTTCAATTTCCTGGAGAATTGTCTGATTGATCTATCTATCTTCTTGTCATCCTCTTGCTAGAGCACTGCACTGACACCCATATCACTCACACTGACAGCCACTTTGAATGGCTTTGCATAATGAGGTATGTTTAATACTGGGGCAGTGGTTAACACAGCTATCAGGCTGTCAAATGCCTTTTAATGGTCTGCTGTACACCAAAACTTCTTGTATTTCTTTAGTAATTCAGTAAGTGGAGCAGCCACACTGCTAAAATTCGGCATGAATTTCCAATAAAACCCACTCAATCCCAGGAATCGTAATAATGCTGACTTTGTCAATAGTATGCGAAACTCCCCAATAACCTTTGTTTTCACATTCTGTGGGTCCATCTGTCCATGTCCGATAACATGGCCCAGGAACATGACTTGGGTTTTGGTGAATTCACTCTTAGCCAGGTGTACCACTAAGCCTGCCTCCCAAGATCGATCAAATAATTCTAATAAATGCTGCAAACGTTCCTTCCATGTATGACTAAAGATCACTTGATCATCGATTTACACCACATTGTTAGGTAATCCAGAAATGATTTTATTGGTTAGTCTTCAAAATGTGCCTGGAGCATTTTCATATCAAATGGCATGACTTTAAGTTGATACAGTTCATTTGGTGTTACAAAAGTCAAAATTGTGTTCGCTGTTTCGGATAAAGGTACCTGACAGTAACCTCTGAATAAGTTTAACTTAGAAATATACATTGCTTTTCCCACCTTTTCAAAGCAGTCTTCCAAATGTGGAATTGGTTTTGAATCAGACTTTGTAACTGCATTGACTTTGTGATAGTCCACACACAACTGTTGGGTGCTATCTGGTTTTGGCATCATTACTATGGTTGAGCTCCAGTCACTGAAATTCATTTCAATTATGTCATCTTGGGGCATGCATTTAATCTCTATTTGAACCTGTGCCAAAACTTTAGATGGTTAAGTCTATAAAGATGTTGCTAATTGGAACAGTATTTCCTATATCTATACAGTGTATCATGCATCATTAGATTAGTAATTCCCACATATCCCCCCATGCGATACCAATAACTTTCAGGTCATTTCAATTTTCCTCTGGAAGATAACTCAATAATTTATCCCAATTTTTGACAATTTCCTCATTGTCCAATTTAATTTGAGGAATGTCCAATTCAGAATCCTCTGAACTTGGTTCTTCATTCTGTGTTGTAACCAGTAATACATTCTTCTTCTGCTTTCCTTTCCTATCAAGACACCTGTTGAGCATATTCACATGACACACTCTACAAGATTTCTTTCTGTCTGGAGTCCTTATCAAATAGTTAATCTCATTCAATCTCCTTTCAACTTGATAAGGCCCATTAAACCTTACTTTTAGAGGCTCACCTATCACTAACAGTTTATCTCCATTAACAAAATTGTGAGTTTTTGATTTCTTGTCTGCTTCCCATTTCATCATATCCTGTGATATTTTTAAATGCTATTTAGCCAACTCCCCCACTCCAGTTAACTCTTCTCTAAAATTTGACACATTGTCCAAATAGGTGGTCTCTGAATGATGACTCACCAATTCCTCATCTGCCTGAATATGTGATGGTCCCCATTTCCTCATTAAGACATCACTTTTAAGATAGTAGCACTCAAGGATGCACTCAGATTCTTCTTCTGTGTACACTTTTTTATTCAATTGCTTCAGTTTTTCATCTTTCTGTTGTAACTTTCTGAGATAAAAATATTCACTTTGTTCTTCACCTGTACTTGTTTTGTCTCAACCATTTGATGAAACAATAATTCCAATAATTCTACTTCAATTTCTTTATCCGTATTCTTTGATTTCTTATCCTGTTATCACACAGTCAGGAAAAATTCCAGGATATACTCCTTGTAATATCTCAGTTGCCTGTTTTACCACTGGCATTTCAACCACAGTAGACAGCACTCCTACCTGTGACCCAGCTATATAGTTGGCAAGGACAAGTTGTATTCCTGGTGCCGAGAGTTTGTCCAATACTCCTACTATAACTTTTGCACATTTCACTGGAGACTCTAACTTCACCCTACATAATTGAGAACTTCTTGTCACGCCATGAATTCCACATACTTGCACTTTTTCTGGCAGTAGTCCTTCTGAGTTACATATCTTCTCAACTCCTAACATCAAAGATTGACGTAGTCCCATATCTCTTAATACTGTAACTTCTTTACCTGCTGCTCCTATGTGAGTAAACCTTACTTTCACAAATAAATAGTTTAAGAAGATCTGGCTCTTTCTCCTTAACCAACCACCGACCAGGTTGTACATTCTGGTGCAGCTTTTTAGCGTCCACTGTCCTTTTCTTTATCATTCCAACAAAATTCACTGGCTTATCCTATTTTCCGACATCTGGCTTCCCAGTGTTTTATTTTAACCCACCACCACTGTGATTTCATGTGGCACATTTCTTTGCAGTGAAAACACCAGAGCTTTTTAACTTCTCTTTTTTCTTCATTGGTTTCCTTTTACCCTGAGTTAAATTATCTTTAAGATCTTCACCAAGATCAACTTTTCTCCATGAAGATTTCTCTTTTGTCCAATTTCTATTCCTCACAGATTGAAATTGATGTTAGAAGCCAAACTTTGATTTATTAACCAACTCATAATCATCAGCCATTTCAACTGCTAATCTTGCTGTTTTAACTCTTTGCTCTTCCACACGGGTTCTCATTACTTCAAGAAGTGAATTTTTGAACTCCTTCAAAATAATCTCCTCTCTAAAAGTGTCATATGTTTGATCTATTTTTAATGCCCTTACCCATCTATCAAAATCAATTTGTTTGATCCTTCGAAACTCAATATAGGTTTGACCAGGGTCCTTTCTTAGATTCCTGAAATATTGTCTGTAGGTTTCTGTCACTAGCTCATATGCACTGAAGATGGCTTTCTTCACTTCCTTATACGGCCCAGAATCCTCCTCCGATAGTAATGCAAATATGTGACTAGTTCTAACTCTCAGCTTTGTTTGGTTCAACAAAACCCACACGGTCACTGGCCTCTTCATTTGAATAGCCACCTTCTCTAATGAGATGATAAAGGCTTTCCATCTTTCTGATCAAATTTAGACAATGATTGGATATATTTAAACAGATCCCCACCAGGCCTTTGGGTACCATGGATTTGCTCATCTTCACTGTCTTCCTCACTAAGCTTACCTTCAGCCTTCACCTCCAGTCTTTTAAGCCAATTTTTCTAAGTGCCAGTTTATGAAGTTCAAACTCTCTCTCTTTCTCCCTTACCTCTCTCTCTTTCTCCCTTTCCTCTCTCTCTTTTTCCCTTTCTTCTCTCTCTTTTTCCTCTTATGAGGGTCCTACCTCGCCTTTTCTTTTTGTTCTGTTAGGGTGTTTGTTCTTTTTCTCTGCTTTTAATCATAACTTACATATTTCTTGTTCTCTTTCTTCTGCTCTTGCCTCTAACTCAAGCTGCTTTATTTTCAATTGAATTTTAGCCGTTTCCAAACATTCTGATGGCATTTCCAGCAAATTTAAATGCCGAGCTATGACTGTAATTATCTCTCCTTTTCTCACAGATGAAGGCATCTCCAACTCCAGCCCCTTTGTCCATTCCAGAAGCTTTGTCTTATTCACCTTTTGCAAAGCCCCCAATGACACTTCTTCTGCCCCCAGAAAACTCTTAGTGACTAAAGGAGCCATTACTACCCAAAGCACTGTTTAAACCAATCGAATTCAACAAAAGACACTAACACCTAATTCTCACTGCCTTTGAGTCCAACAGCGCAAATCCCAAATTGGAATTGTTGAATAAATCCCGACAAGAGCCCCTAATCTGTTATGGACCAGGCCAGACCACCCTCGAAATATGTTAAGAAGGTAGCCCAAACCCGAACATTTTCTTATTTTGAAGGCAGATGTATAGTGGATATCCCAGGTGTGATGCAGCTGTTCAAACCACTCGGCTTTATACAAAACAGAATTTATTTGAATGCTACAGTTGGAACATGAACAAAAAAAAACAAAATTTAGAATGACAATTAGTTGAAAACCTAACTGTCTTGATATAGCAACTTAACTAAGAGCTATTCCAATTCCTGCAACATTCCATAAACACACTCCTTGGCAAAAGGCAACTTCAAATGCAGGTTCTTACAGGCAGGAGGAAACAGCTTCCAAAAGTATTTCGGAGTGATTGCTAGCCAACTGAAGCTTGGAACCTTTCTCCACTGCAGCAGCTTCTGACTGTTGAAGCTAAACCAAACTAGAAAAAATCTGACGTGGGAGAACTGGCTACTTGCATGTCATTGTTAAACTAGGCTATACCTCAGACATTTCAGCACCTCTGCCTTTACAACCTTTCTTAAAAAAAACCCAGGACAAAATAACCTTGTTAAAGGGGCAGTATCACCACACTGAACCCCAGGGTCTCTTTGTTCAGCAACTCTCCCTAAGATCTTACCATTAAGAGTATAAGTCTTACCCGATTTGCCTGACCAAAATGCAGCACCTCACATTTATGTAAATTAAACTCTATCTGCCACTCCTCAGTACATTTGCCAATCTGATTAAGATCCCATTGTACTCTGAGGTAACTTTCCTCACTGTGCACTACACTATCAATTTTGGTGTAATCTGGCAAACTTAACTAACCATACCTCTTATAGAGTCATAGAGATGTACAGCATGGAAACAGACCCTTCGGTCCAACCCATCCATGCTGACCAGATATCCCAACCCAATCTAGTCCCACCTGCTAGCACCCAGCCCATATCCCTCCAAACTCTTCCTATTCATATACCCATCCAAATGCCTCTTAAAAGTTGCAATTGTACCAGCCTCCACCACTTCCTCTGGCAGCTCAGTCCATACATGTACCACCCTCTGCTTGAAAAAGTTGCCCCTTAGATCTCTTTTATATCTTTGCCCTCTCACCCTAAACCTATGCCCTCTAGT
>NC_057713.1:61286669-61327619 GCF_004010195.1 Chiloscyllium plagiosum
CAGCACTTCCTCCTCTGTAATCTGGACATTTTGCTAGATGTCACCATCTATTTCCCTACAGTCTATATCTTCCATAACCTTTTCCACAGTAAATATTGATGCAAAATATTCATTTAGTATCTCCCCCATTTTCTGCGGCCCTGCACAGAAGCTGCCTTGCTGATCTTTGAGGGGCCCTATTCTCTCCCTAGTTACCCTTTTGTCTTTCATGTATTTGTAAAAACTCTTTGGATTCTCCTTAATTCTATTTACCAAAGCTATCTCATGTCCCCTTTTTGCTCTCCTGATGTCCCTCTTAAGTATACTCCTACTTCCTTTATACTCTTCTAATATTCATGTACAAATAACTTATTATGAATGAATTGTGATATGTCTAAAACGGACATGGCCATTTTCAGCACGACCAACAGTATAACTAATACTGCAGGTAATTATCCAACTTTGAATGGAATTTGTCAGAGGAGAAAAAGTATATGAGTTTTAGTGCATTGCGAAATGAACTTTCATGATTACGTCTTTTTTTTAACATATAATAGTTGGTAAAAAGGAAAATGGGCTGAAGAGATGTATTGTGAGAGGAAGAAAGAAAAGTTGCACTTGTGGAGAGAATTTAATAAAGTCAGGATATGCTAAAGACTTTATAGTGAAAGAAGTACACTTGTAAACCTAGTTGTGTAGAAATGTAACTGTAACATTGGGAATGTGGCAGCTAATCTGCACATAGCAAGCCCCCACAAACAAATATCCTGATAATGATCAGATAATCTTTGTTAGTGATGTTGAGAACAGCCTGGGCTTTACATTAAAGCCCCATCTAAAAGACTGTAACTCCTATAGTATAACATTCCTTTGGTACAAGTACCAGCTAATTCCATAAAATTTATCACTAGATTTAAGTATTAAAAAAGTTACAGAAAATGTGTGTACAGGGAAGTATTTTTTTCAATTACATATCATAGCAGTAAGCTTAAATTTTATGGCAAGAATTCCATCAGAAATATTCCATCAGAAGTCCAATTAAAACGTGAAATATGCAACCAAGAATCAATGTGCTTGTGGGGGGGAGTATGAAAGCATCACATGAACGATCAAAATCTGGAGAGATAAAACAAGTACTCATAAGTTGTTGAACAAGTAATTTATTGTATTTCATAAAATTCATTTGAAACTCTATCATCTTTGTACCTCTGACAGGCTTAAAAGCAACTCAAAGTTCCATAATTATCTTATATCAGTGTATGAAAAACTATAAATTTAATTTTCAAACTGTTCTTTAAAAATATTTGAGCATAAAACTCAATATCACAAATCTTATTGAAATATTGGCTTCTCAGCTCAGAAAGGGAGAAAACATAAAAAGATTACTAGATGTGCAGTATTGAAAAACTCAGATAATGCCAACATACCACTTTCAGATAAATGAATATGCTACCTTTCCTGAACAAACAAAATGCAGCTCACAAGCAAATCAGCTCCTCATTAAACACTATTCATCTAAAAATTCTTTCAGAAAGTAAAAGCAAAGATCATTTCTTTTGCTTAGCTTTAGGGTAACTTAAAGTGATACCCCAGAAGCAAAACACAATACTGAACTTCACCAGTGATCTCACATGGAGTGTCAAGCCTGAGCTAAACCAATTTGGAAGCGTGGTCCATACAGTTCATTTAAAATGAATCAATGGGTGATTTCCAAATTTTTTCCTCTGGCTTTGAACCAAAATAGTCTGGTTTGAGCCCATCCAATTCAGAGAGCTGAGAAATGTACAAATTATTAGGTAAACTTCAATACAGAGATACAATATAAGAAACCTGCCTATTTCCAATTTCTATCTCAGTTCATTCTACAAGATAGTGCTTTGCTCTACATATTTTGCAATTTTTAAAAAAAGTATGCGCGTTATTTTAAATTCCAAACCCAGATGGAACAGGTGTGGAAAAAATGATTGATGATTGTGTGGAAGGAAGTGATGGGGCAAACAGCAACACAGGTACAACACTGGCTAAAAGGTGGAGTATTGCCATTGTGTTCAAGTTGTGGTATATCAGGCACATCAGAAATCATGCAGCTAGAAAAGGATATTAGACCCATCAAATTCATTGCTTCAGGTAATGCTGCCCTTTGGGGATCTCAACCTTGACCATTAATTTCGGAAGGGAATGTGCTGCATAGTAACAGGACTTTTAAGCAATCATGCAATCAGAAAGAGCGGTTTTGTGAAAATCATGTTTGACTAATTTATTAGGGCTCTTTGAGAATGCAACGAGCAGTGTGAATAAAGGGGAACCAGAAGAGGCTGTGTAGCAGGACTTCCAAAAAAATGTTCAATAGGTACAATCCAAAGGGCAGAATTCACTGTCCGCCATCAGTAGGTTTCCAAGTAGGAAGGAATGCTGTAAAATTCCCTGGATGGCTTTCCTACCACTATCCTGCCTGCCTCAAAATGTCTAGTATTTTATGTGGATGAGTGAGGCCCAGGTCTTTGTCCCAGTTGAGACATTAAATTGGCCACTTAAGGGCTGTTTCCTGGACATTTTAAGGCTGGTGTGAAGAATCCTGTACCCAAGAAGTTGGGTCAGTGAATATTCAATGCTCAAATTGAAAGATTTTGATCCACAAGGCATGATGAATTATGAGGGTCAATAGAAAAAATTGAGTTGAGTCCACAATCAGATTAGTCGTGACTTTTTTGAATGTCAAAGCAGACTCAAGGGCTGAACTGCCTAATTCTGCTTCTAACTGTCACAAGAATAGGAGTAGGGAATTGGTCATGTATGTGATGTAATGATGGATTACATCCAAAGAGACTCCACATTCATTCCCAGTGACTCTCTGAAAATAGCCAAAGGTGCAGATGTTTAGAGCCACAGAGATATTCAAGTCACTCTGCAGGTCCTGCAGCATGGCACTTAAAGCTTTTGATGCTTTTAATGCCTAGAAATACGTTGAACTCGGTCTTGAACATACTCAATGACTGAAACTCCACAGTCCTATGGGCACAGAATTTCAAAGATTCACTACTCTCTAGGTGATAAGAAAATGCCCCTCATCTCAGTCCTAATTGGCCTACCCCTTATTCTGAGATTCTGTCCTTTCATTCTAAGCACGCAACCCCACCCTACCTCACACCCCCAGCCAGGTGAAACAATTTTCCTGTACCGATCCTGCAGAGCCCTGCGAGAATTTTGTGTGGAACAATGAGCTCATTTCTCATTCTTCTGGACTCCAGAGAATACAGGTCCAGTTACCTCAATCTGTCTGCACACCATAATCCCACCATCACAGGAATTAGTCAGTCGAATAGTCATTGCACTCCCTCTATGGAAAATATATCCTTCTTTAGTTAAGGTGACTAGAACGTGCATAATACTCCAGGTGTGATTATACAAAGGTTCTATACAATTTCAACAAAATATTTTTATTCCTGTACTCGTATCATTTTTGCAATAAAGGTCAACATGCCATTTGCCTTTATATTTGCTTGCTCCACCTGCTTGTTAGTTTGCAGTGACTTATGAAAAAGGACACCCAGGTGATTATATTATGATCATATTTCTATTTATTACAGATTCTTTATTTGTACTTTTACAAGTTCTCTGGTATATCAATTCACTAAGTGATTTCAATGAGCGGGTGTATTTTAACACTTCTGTTGATTTGAAGGGATTAGTTTCTCAATATACTCTGTGCTCGCTAGAACAGCCCTAAAAAGACTAATGTACAGTGAACTGTAACTACTGTTCCTGCATGACTTCTAGTGAAACTACCAGCCTTTGGATCCCATTCTGTTACACATCAACTTCAGGAATTGAATATAAATGTGCTCCCTGGAAGTTGCATTGCCATTGAGGCCCTCAAGAGCAGCAAACATTTCAAGAGCTGGGCCATTTTAATTGTTCCTACTGTTGATACTCTTTATTAGGTTTTCTGACCTAGTGCACTTTCATCATGTTTTGCTGTAGCCCTTTTACTAATAGTGGGCTCAACATAATCCATACCCCACAAAAACACTTTCTACATGGGCAACATTGTAAAAAAAAGCCTTTAAAAAGTTTAACAAGGGCATGTTTATACAGTGGGAATAATTGCAAAGAGAAATGCACTTTTATAGAAGCTTTAAAATATTAACCACATTAGCAGGGTACTTGGCTATAATCTCAGCATAGATGCTGGAACTTTTTATCAGGTTGTGGGTTGGTAGTTCTGTATTGCATATGCTGAGGCATATGAAACCAAACCTCTTCCCAGACACTGTGGCAATGGCACATAATACTGAACTAACCACTACTGGAGCCAGAACATCACAATATACTTACTTAGCAAAAATGTACTACAAAATCTCTCAGTTTGTGGCTTTCAGCTTCCTCCTCCACCCTCTCATTTTCAACTACATAAGGAACAACTTAGCCTATTTAAAATCAATAGCCCTGTGCTGAATATTTTTGGATGCCATTCCAAGTTACATCATTATAACTAGAATTTTTTGCATGGATAGTTCATCTGAATGGTTTTGGCAGGACTCATTTTGAACACAACAGCAATTTTTACATTATTTGCATTGACAGAAATGCAAAGAGAGAAATGATTACATTTTTTTGTATGTCAATCCAGTTATACTTGATTAATCAAATCAAATATCCTATCTATCTTACAACCTTGAACTCCCCATGAATTTTAAACAACAAGAATAGGGAAGCATTTTGTTGGCTATGCTATCTTACCAGCTCATCATTTTAATGAAGCAGAGACATTGTTATCAATTTTGGAAAATGTTTGGTCAAGTACAGATGCCCTGGTACGTAGCTCAGGAATTCTATAATTAATCTGAGCCTGCAATCAGCAACCACCAAACAAAGGGAAGTAACTCCCAAATCCGAACAAAGAGTGCAGACTGACAAAGACAGACTGTTGTACAGCTGGGGGGGGCCTTAATCTTGTTGCATACCTGTAATAATGAAGCACTGGGTTAAAACACTGTAAAACTGGCAGAATGCCTTGAAAATCCAATTCATTTCCAAAGTTCCAAACTGGGGCTAGAGGTAGGGAAGGTATAAGCTTTAAGCCTGTTACAGTGTGATCTCAGAACTAGGACATTGAAAATAGATAGTCAAATAGTTTCATTTACATTAAAAGTCTGCACATCACATAAGGAAAATACATGTGGGAATTATCATTAAATTAATCAAGATAGAGATAAAATAAAGTACAGTTTAAAAAGTATGATTCATTTGCATGGAACCTCGATGATGCCAGTTCTCACTTTTACAATCAGTGGAAAAGATGGATTTGCTACTATGACACAGAGGGACAACAATTTTTTAGCAATAGTTTACTTAAGGTAATTAACCTGAATTTACATAAAATTGAATAGAATGTTTTGGATTTAATGATCACCTGGGGCACCAGCAGCCTTCAGGACTCCAAGTGGTTAACTGTGGTGACAATGAAGTGAGGCCTCAGTACTTCCATGCCTGCCAGCCATTTTGAAAGCCATCATTGGCTCTAAGGGAGAAAGTGGGGAGTGTTCAATTGTTCTGTATTTGATTTGATTTGATTTGTTTATTTTTACTTGCATTTTGCTACAACATACAGTGAAAAGTGTTGTAGAGTGTTGCCACTCTCCGGCACCATGCTAAAATGCAGAAAAGTAAACCAAAATTAGAATATAAAAACAGAAAAAATGAAAAAATAGAGAAAATGTGTTCAACTTTCCAGTCCTTCTTGTTAAGTGCTCCATCATGATCCATGGCCAGGCATGAGAGCCCTTCGTGTGGTGCTGCCGCTGGAATAAAAGCCACCACTCTTCAGCACCGTCTCACCTCTATCAACATTTACCGAATCACTGCCAAACCAAGAAATGACTAATGAGATCTTATTTTCCGCAATTTCAGATTGACATGAATCCAAATCAACATAAGTATAACACGAGTTAACAGATAAATATTGCTTCATGTCAAGTGCTGAATGTAACTTTAAAAAATAATTTCAATAAAGATATATGCTAGCCAAACGCAATCATTTCGATCATACAAATATAGCACTATAGAGGTACACAGCTCCACAAGATGCTCTTCTTTATTCATGTACAGTAGGGCAGGCGTCTTAATCATTTACATATAAATGATAAGAGTATAGGTGTAGTAGAAATAGGTCACTCAGCCCATCAAAGCCTCTCTGCCATTCAATGTGATCATGGCTGATCTGATTATCCTTAACTCTACTTTACTGCCTCTGGCTATAACCCCATCTGTCTATCTCAGCACGGAATTGACCCAATCTTGATGGCACTCTGTGGTAAAGAATTCCACGGATTCTATCTCCTCTGAAAGAAGAAATTCTGACTCATCTCTGTCTTAAATGGGTGACCACTTATTCTGAAATTATGTGCACTGATTCTTGACTCCCCCCCCCCCCCCCCACTTTCTGCAGCTACCTTTCAAGTCCACTGGGAAGCTTGGACATTTCAATAAGGCTGTCTTATATTCTTCTAAATTTCAATGAACACAGGCCCAACATTCTCAATCTCTCCACATAAGACAGTCCCTCCATACCCAAGATCAGTCTAGTGAACTGATTGCAATGCCAGTGTATTTTTCCTTAGATAGGACGCTCCTGTTTGCAATCTTCCTTCTGTGGTCTGACTAGTGTCTCGTATAGAGTTCGCAAAATCCCCAACTTTATATGCTTTTCTCTTTGATTTATAGACCATCATTCCATTTGCATTCCCCATTACACACTCAACTTAGATGTTAACTTTCTCTGATTCATGGACAAGCACTCCAAATCCCTCTGTTCTGTAGCTTGCTGCAGTCTTTTCTCCATTTTCTCCAATCAGTTCCTCTATTTTTCCTCTGCTACATTAATGACTGTATTGGCACCACCTCGTGCTCCCACACCGAGGTTGAACAGCTCATCAACTTCACCAATACATTCCACCCCAACCTTAAGTTCACCTGGACTATCTCAGACACCTCCCTCCCCTTCCTGGACCTCTCCGTCTCCATCAACGGTGACAGACTCAATACTGATATCTTCTACAAACGCACTGACTCCCATAGCTACCTGGACTACATCTTGTCCCACCCTGCCTGCTGTAAAAATGCTATCCCTTATTCCTAATTCCTCCGCCTCCACTGCATCTGCTTGCAGGAGGACCATTTCCACTAAAGAACACACAAAATGGCTTCCATCTTTAAAGACTGCAATTCCTCCTCTCACGTGATTGATCTTGCCCTCTAGTGCATCTCACCCATTTCCCACACCTCCGCCCTCGAACCCCACTCCTCCAGTTACAACAAGGACAACCATCCTGGTCCTCACTTTCCATCCCATCCACCTCCATATAAACCTCATCATCCTCTGCCAATTCCACGGCCTACACATGGATCCCACTAGATATATATATCCCACCCCACCGCTATCCACTTTTCGTAAAGACTCCCTCATTAGGTCCATGCTCCCCACCAACCCAATCCCTCTCCCCTCCCAGCACCTTCCACTGTCACTGCAGGAATTGCAAAACCTGCACCACACCTCCCCCCTCACCTCGGTCTAAGGCCCGAAAGGAGCCTTCCACATCCATCAGAATTTTACCTGCTCTTTCATATGTCATTTACTGTATCCGCTGCTCTCGATGCGGTCTCCTCTACATTGATGAGACAGGACGCCTCCTCGTATAGTGCTTCACAGAACATTTCCGGGAGACCCGCACCAACCAACGCCACCGGCTGGTGGCCAATGACTTCAATTCCCCCTCACACTTTGCTGAGGGCATGCGGTCCTGGGTCTCCTCCATTGTCAAACCCTAACAACCCGAAGCCTGGAGGAAGAATGCCTCATCCTCTGCCTAGGGACCCTACAACCCCATGGCATTAATGTAGATTTCACCAGTTTCCTCATTTCCCCTCCCCTCACAGTATCCCAGTTCTGACCTTCCAGCTCAGCACTGCCCTCATGAACTGTCCTACCTGTCCACCTTCCTTATCATTTTACTCTATTCTTCCATCCAGTCTGTGATCAACCAAAGCAGATTCTCCAGATGTGTGCAACATTCCCAGGAAGTCCACAACACATACAGTTCCAGGTGTCAGAGATCTTCTGTACACCTCTCCCCTCCCCTTTCACTTTCAGGAATATATTCCATGTGACAAGGAACACTCATTGGAGATACAGCAGCTCATGCCTATGAGAGCTCATTCAGTGAAGTGGAGTGACATACAGTACCTGGGGCAAGAGTCAAGCTGAGTGACCATTAAGCAAGCCATTGGGCTGCTCAAGATGAGATACAGATGCCTTAACCTTTCATGTGAGCCCTTCAGAAACCCCTTAGCAAAAGTCTCACAGATTGTGGTGCTCTGCTGTGACCTGTCCAATCTCACTCTGCAGAACGGTGAATGGGACCTCAGTGCCCATTTCCGAATTTATTGAGTTGACACAACAGCTTCAGGATGCTAAGTGCTAGGCTCCATGAATTTGCAGAGGGCTGTCTTACACTTCTGTGCCAATGATGCCACCTTGGGTGTCAGTGCTGAGACCCACATTGTGTGCATAACTGTCAACCCCTCGTGGGGCACAACAGCGCACAAACCTTAAACATCACAAATCAAAGCTTCCATCTTCAGAAAGTTATCAATGTGCTGCACTATTTGCAACAAACAATTGTCTTGTGAAATTCCCACGAAAAGACAGTAGACTGAATGGTTGACTATCAGATTTATAATGACTCAGTAAGTGCAGGATCTCCAGTGAAAACTTTGTGTCTCCTTCAAAAGGTCAAGACACTCACTTCCTCAATGAATGCTGAGCAGTAAAAGCACATATCAACTAGAAATTTATTTATTGCAGTCTCAACAGAGTATTACGGTTTACAAATATTTATGACTATCATCATTTCCCATTGTAAACTATTTAGAATGATGCAGAGTGGAAGGAAGGAGGGCTGCCCTTAACATTAAGGCAACATTTTACCCAGGATGATGTCAAGATAGTGGCTGGGAGACAATTGAAAATTTCCACTGGCTGAAGTCATTGGTCAAAGACAGGAAGCTGAAAAGTTGTCAGTGACCAAATCCCCACAGCTACAGAACATTGCAGAGATTCCTCACGGCAACATCCATCAGTGGTTTCTCAACATAATGGTGGTGAAACTCAGCAGCTCTGACATTATCTGTGGATAAAGAAACAGAGTAAATCTTTTGAGTCCAATATGACTCTTCTTCAGAACTGAAAGGGGCTGGATAATGATAGTTTTTAGTCAGTTGATAAAGGGGGAGGAAGAACAAATGGAACTGATAGTGAGGGTGCCCAGAGCAAAGGCAAACGGAGTGCTCATAATAGTAGAGGTCACATGTAGATGAAGGACATGTGCTGTTGATGTTAATAACAGAAATTAGGAAAACTCTGATGAGCGCAAATGCATGCAAACAAGAGACTGTCTGTGTAAGGGGTGTTGGTGAGAGGAGGGGAGTGGTTTAAAAAAGTTTGAGGGGGGATAATTTCCATGCTGCTCAAATTTTCATTTGTCTAGCTAGCTCAACTAAATAGATATTAGGAAGCTGCTCCCAGAGAACTGGAAGGAAATAGTTTCAGGATAACAAGTTGGCCATTTAGGATTGTGGTTAGAAAAGATGTCTTCAGTCAGAACATTGCACAGCCTTGGAATGGCCTACCCCAAGGGCCCATGAACATTCAGGCAGTAAGTATATTAAACACTGAGGTGAAAACACTTTGGACGCTTATCCACTGAAGTATATGGAGGAAAGTTATTCATTCATTCAGTGGTGATCCCTCACAGATGAGGATGACTCTCTTTCATTCTCAGGTTGAATCCTTGGGTGGCTATACAAACTGATGCAGCTACTACAGGATCTGTTACACTTGGGGTAGAAGGTGGTTGCAGGGGCAGGGTGGGTGGGGTATTGGTGTGGTAGCGCTGCTTTCCCTTAGTTTCCACTGTTTCCAGACACATGTCGTGAGGTGCTCAATACTTTCCCGGATGCTCCTCCTCCAGTTTGGATGGTCTTAGACTAGTGATTCCCAAGCATTTCACCCATGAGGCCTTGAAGGTATCACTAAAGCAGTTCCTATGTCTACCTGGGGCTTGCCTGCCATTTCAAAGGTGGGAGCAGGACACCTTCTTGGGGGGTCTCATGTCGGTTGTACAGACAATGTGCTCAGCCCTTTGTAGCCGATCAAGGGGGTATCAGTGCCTCAATGCTGGGGATGTTGGCCTGTTTAAAGACTCGGGTGTTTGTGTATCTTTGATCCTAGCAGATTTGCAGAATCTTGTACAGGCAAGGTTGGTGTTGGTGGTACTGTCCAGTACCTTGTGGTGCCCATTGTGGTTAGTCCATATCTCTGGGCCTTATAGAAGGGCAGGAACCACCACAGCTCTCTAAACCATGGTCTTGTTGTCGGATCTGAGGAATGTAATCAGATTAATGATGATATTACATGGCAACATTGGCTAGAAGAGCCACATGCTTTCCTCCAACTTGTGAGTCTTGTGTTCTTATGCTCATTAAGATGAAAATCAGATTGGTTTTAATCTTTCTATCCAAGATGGATTTCACTGTTCATGGTCCTGAACTCCTATTGGTTTCTATCTCCCAAGCAGCAGCATAAATAAGTTGTGATGATTTGCCACTAGATTTACAGCAGGAGACTAATACAATCCTTTTGGAATTTGAAAGTCTATGATCAAATAAAATAGTGGAATTCAAGTAATGAACAAAAAGTCTTCCTCTGCAAATGTCTGGGCAGTAGAGTTTTGTAAGCATTTACTGTGGCCATGTGCAGGCAGGAAGGCATTTAATGGTACACAGTATGCCTTGCACAAATGGTGAATTGTACCATGAATAATGCAAGATCTTCTCCATGTGTCCACAGTCAGAAAGCCACAGGCCGATGTCAGTGCAAAAATGAGCACAAGCTAGGCTCCAACACTTCCCTGTTGCCCTCTGTTGCAGGCACTTGTTTATGCTCCCAATGCACTGGAGGGGATTGTCACTTCTGAATTTCAAAGGAGTGCATACATTGAACTGATTTTGAAGAACCATTTACACCTCACTTTGCTGTCAATTTTGTGTTTCTTTAAATGCTAGGATAGCAAGCCTGAGTCTACCTAATTGCCAGAGCCACATTCACGGTACTCACAGCAAGATGACAGAAACATGACACAGAATATAATCCCCGGTCTGGTGGAATATTTAAATGTAGATGGGATTTTAGATTCTGTTCAGTGATTGAGCAAAAACTAAATTTCACTCCAAGGCTGCACTGAGATTGGAATGAGCTCAGACGGATGTGTATCCTCTTCACTTCTGAAAACAACAGGAGATTCACATTAGGAATTTGTACCCAGCCTGATGTGAATCTACTATTTCACAGCTAACTTCAAATCTGTACCCAGAGGTGGGAGTTTTTGTAACTTCAAACGAGGCTGGTTTACATTAACAAGCCCACTATGAATGTGAAGCAGCTGCAAATTCACATCTGTAGTGTAAACACAAGAAGGAGATCAAAGGCTCTATTTGGCACATGAGAAACAATGGGTATATTCAGGAAATGGTTTTAGATTAAGGACATATCCTATGACAGCAATAATTACAATATGTTTGAAATTGATTCTAAATGCATTATTTTCTTCCATTTTATGAAATGTAGCTGACAACAGTAATAATCTGTTTGTCAGGGTCCCAAATTATTGTGTTTGACAATGGAAGCACCTTTTCTTTATGGTACAAGAATAATTGTGTTATTTTGATGTCAGTAATATAGTGGAAGGATACATCTATGCAATACATAGAATCTTTTGTGATTTGCAGCTTGATATATGCGTGTATTTAGTGGTTTGCATGTGTCTAGGGTAAAATACTCACAAATTGAGGGTGATTTTCAAGTAGCGCCCTAAACAAGAACAAAGTTGAGAAACCAGATACTCTGTTTTCCCCTGAGTTAATGTGAGGCTCAGGTCTCATGTACAACATGAGAAATAATAGCAAAAATAAACCTGTTCCACCATTCAATGAGGTCAATGTTCATCTTTTACTTAAATTCCATTTTCCTGCCTTATCCTCATATCCATTAATTCCCTCCATGTCCAAGTTTATCGCAATCTTGTATTTATTAAATGACTGAGCATCAATATTTTGTTATCAAGAATTTCAAAAATTCACAATCCTCTGATGAAGAACTGTCTGAGTAAGCAACCTTTTGTCCTGAGACTAAGCTGCTTAGTTCCAGACTCTCATCCCAGGAATCAAGCTAATGAATTGTCATTGCACTTCTTGTGAAATGCCTTCCCTCGCAAAGGAGACCAAAGTGAAAGTGCTGGAGAAGTCAGTGAATGCCCAGAGCTGATCACTATCCCGGGAAAGATGTGAAATGTGCTGGCTTCCACATTCAACCAGCCAGTAGGTCTGTTAGCATGGGATTTTGGGCAAAAGCCTGATCCTGCAGAACCTTCCTGCTTCTCAAGAACTGAAATAAAAATGGGAATTCTGTTGGAACAATGCCTGGAGTTGCCACCAGCGGTGTCTGTGAAGAACACTGGTTTGGCTGCTCATGACCTGGCATAAATGGATAGAATATACAGGGCACATGTTCAACACTTTATATACCTGAAAATCACAATCAATGTCTACAATTGGCACACGGCCTAATTTGCATATGTAGGTGGTTGTCAACATCAGTTTCCAGTCAGCAGGCTGTTACCATGTTTCTAAGTCCCCTGAAAATTGCTTTAAGGGCCATTGGTCTTTAATAATGCAATATATGTGTGTCCCCTACCTATAATACCCTATTGCTGGCCTGTTTTCAATGAATAAATAGATGTCTGATGATTCAGCATCACTGTCATTTTTGTCCATATTGTAAAGGATTTATGTTTGCATTTATTTTAAAAGTTTTTCTTTCCTATCATTGGCCTAGCCACAGCTTTTATAAAAAAGTCCTGCCTACTGTAAACCAAAATTGGCATTTATTACAACTTGGCTAATTAATAAAAGTTTCCAACTTTTGAAAGAAAGGTATTGGAGGCAGGTAGCCCTGTTTATTAGCCGAAAAAATGTAAAATCTGGTTGTTATACAAGTTACTAATTAAAGTACAGACATAGTCAAGAGGGTAGATTTGAGTCTGTACTGGCTATCAGTTTGTGATCTTCTGATAAACATTGATGCTGATTAGGTATTAAACCCGTCTCTTATTTTGGAAGAAAACTGTATGAAATCCCAAAGGGGAAATACTAAAATTATCAACTAATATTAAATTCTTAAACAAGAGCAGGTTGGTGGCTAAAATCCTGCAGCAAGTAACTCACCTCCTGTCTCCAGCATGTGCAAGGCACAAGTCAGGGGTGTGATCGAATGCTGTCCACCTGCCTGAATGGGTGCAGCTCTGACAACACTAAAGAAGCTTGATACTATCCAGGCCAAAGCTGCCTGCTTGACTGGCAACCTATCCACCATTTTCAACACTCACTCCCTTCACTACTAAATAACAGTGGCAGCAGTGTGTACCGTCCAAAAATGCACTGTAGTAATTCACAAAGTCTCCTTCAACAAATATCTTCTAAACCTGCAACCTGTACCACATAGAACAGCAATGGCAGCAGATGGATAGACACCATGACCTGCGTCGTCATTCAAAGTCATACACAATCCTGATTTGGAACTGTGTCACCATTCCTTCATTGTCTCTCGGTCAAAATCCTGGAATTCCCTTCTTAATAGCACTGTGGGTGACTCTACACCTTAAATGTCTATAGTAATTCAAGAGCCATCACTCCTACGATGCAATTAGAGATGGACAATAAACATTGATGTCATTGGTAACATCCTATCTTATGAACAAATACATTTTAAAAATACTAATATAAAAGGCACAAGATTTAGTTTCATGAAGAAAAGCATTTACTGAATTTTAATTGGAAATGATGTCTGATATTTGAAAATAAATCATCCTAAGTTAAAATTTGCAAACTCATTTTCCCAACTCTGGTAAATAACTGAATGTCTGGACTGTTTGTAAATTTGATATTCTTTTCTTTTCAATTATGTGACTACAATTAAGTGGGATTGTTTTAATCAGGTTTCCAGAATGCTGAGAATGTTTCATCCTTCCAGTGATGAAGGTGACGACACTAAACAACATCCTGTGTTTCACGTTTAGTGTTCATGGCACTTGGATACTCTCAGTGCAGGCTGACTGCTTACTGAGATAGAGTGATTGTGATTGCTCTATTCACTTAGATAGTGTTCTGTCTGTTCATTGGGATAGAATATTCTCACTTTATTCATTCAGTGTACTCTAGATCTATACACTCAGTGTACTGTTCATTGAGACAGTTCAATCTCACTATTTACTGAGACAGTGTATTGTCTCAATCACTGAAAGCAGTGTATTCTCACTCATATATTCAGATAGTGTATTAACACTATTTACCGTGGCCACTGTGGTCTCAGTCTATTCACTGAGATGACCAGGTATGTAAGAGTCTGCTTTTGAGTTGATGTGGAAAAATTCTATACTGCAAGCTTATATCTAGTGAATAAGCAAAGCCAGGAGTGTGGAATTCAGTTGGTTGGACATATCAAGAATATGTCCAACTTGAGTTGACAATTCATCATCCTTAATCACTTCCTTTCTTCCCCTCATCATGAAGTCCTCTTCGGATGCATGATTTTATACATCTGTGGCTATAATTATTTCCTAAAGCAGCAGGAGTCAGTCAGGAGAAGGGAAAGGAACTTTGCCTGCACTGACATTCATCCACATACATTGACTGTGTCAGTAGCTGATATTTCAAGCACTGTTGCTTTGTCTGTGTGACTCCAGGAAAAGACACCTGGTAAAATAAGAAAATAGAGTGATAGAGTTTAATGCTACCATACAGTAACAACTTATAACAATGTACTCACCAACCCTTTATAAGCTGTAGAATCAGACTCTTGCAATTAAAAGGGTCTCTTATGATCATGTAATATTCTGAGAATTAGCACAATAACAGCAGTCTTTACTTCACATTGTCCTTGGCAACAGGATGTTATCTTACTTTGGGTAGTATGTTCTATGCTCATCCTGGAGTTTTGACTGAACAGTTTCCAACCCCCATCAAGATCTGAATAATTTACGAAGAGATTCCACTTCTAACATTTAATTTATTTGGAGAGTTAATTTTAAATATCTTACTGAACTGAACTGCAACGGAATAGCTCTGCACTCTCAGAGAGTTCATGACCACTTTCAAATAAATCACTTGGCCTGTGTTAGCAATTATCCAAAACAAAATTATCTTTTGAGTTTGGTTTTATGAGACAATAAAATTCATTGGGCAAATTCACATGAGGCTTGATATGGGATGGGAAGATTGCAACTAAACCATGATTCTAATCCAAAATAGATCCTTGGCACAGTATCCATACTCCCCTTTCAGTAAGGATAGCTGGGAGCACAACTTCACTGAATAACCCATACATTAGCAAATGTTGGTGCTAAATTGAATGAACATAAAGAACACAATCCTATTAACGCTTGCAAATCACTCAAGCTGACATTTATATTAACATCAATTAATTTAGCTAGCCTCCCAGGATCAGAAAGGCAAACAACTATCTAGAACATTAGAAGTCACCGTTTAATACTAGTTTTACATAATAATCAAAATCATAGGGTATTGTTAGCTCTTAAATCTTGAAGGATTGTTATTGATTTACATACACGAATAACAATCATTATATTGAACAAAATCTCGGTTTTTATTTCGACTAAATGTGGAGGTGAGCCTAAAAGTGGGAAGTATATTCACTTAAGGGTAGCTCAGGATTTCTAATGCTTTACGTTTTTCTCGGAGATTGCAATTGCACACTTGAGTAAAATGCTAAATTTTGTTGAAAAATAGACAGGAGTTATGCTTCTCATCAAGGCCTTCCAAGTTCCAACCTCCTGGTACTATGTTTAAAAGGGACCCAGATAGCACTTCACTCTCCAAAACTCAGGAACATCACTCAACCTCTGCCCATCTTGCAAACCCTCTCGTGGTGATGCCGGAGACAAGGACAAAATGGCACTATGGTTCAATGGTGACTCGTTTGAAGCTTTCCTGAAGACTTTCCAGGAAAAAAGGGAAGTTATTTTCCCCGGGGATGGCAACAAGAAACCATCCTGACTGATGAAGGCAGCCTTATCAGAAATACTGCAGAGGTCGGCATTCATGAATGGCTCAGAAGAACGTGGCTCCAATGCTGCTCTCAGCCAGATTATACATTACTGTCTACTCAGTGCTTCAGGCCCTATGATGTGCTATAGCATTATAAGGTTGTAGAAAGCAATCTCATGCAAGATTGGATGCCAGACATCTCTATCAATGTCTCCCATACAATCAATGCCTGTCACTTTATTTCAATGCCAATGTAAGACTACTTGCACCACAGTGCTACTAACTCTCAGACATTTATCACTTAAAACATCAAAGAAACCTCAACATTCAGCAGCTTAGACATCATCACTTCTTCACAATTGGGAGAACATACACATCTGATAGTTATTCACTAAAGTCTTGCATGGGTCAGGGACACATCTACAAAAAGTGGCTTGATGTTGAATACCTCACAGGTAATTCAGGCTCATATGTTATATAATGCTTTATTGTTTTTCATCAACCATAGATTTTGACATCATGAACTTTCATTCAGGACCATTTAGCATCTAACTTCTCTTTGTGAGTGATGCATTTACGATCACAGCTTCGGCAGTTGTCATTGCTGTCACATTTATCAATACAGGTGTGGTGGTTGTGTACTCATACTAATGGCTCTGTCCTGCAGAAGAAGAGTGAATAATAAGTGTGAATTGAGGGCATGCCACTGCTGACGGGAAATTGACTATCTGCAACAATCAAGTGAGAAAGCCTCCAATCTGCTATTCTCAACTGATGAGCATCAAAATAAAAACTTGGATAATGGTGGTGGCTCACAGCATTAATAAATATTTGTGATTTTCTATGCAGTCTCTGGATCCCACTGACACAGTGGCACGGTGGCACTGTGAATAGCACTGCTGTCTTACAGCACCAGGGACCTGGGTTCGATTCCACCCTCGAGCGACTGTCTGTATAGAGTTTGCACGTTCTCCTTGTGTCTGTGTGTGTTTCCTTCAGGTGCTTTGGCTTGCTCCCACAGTCCAAAGATGCACAGATTGGTGGATTGGCTGTGCTAAATTGCCCATAGTATTCAGGGATGTGTAGGTTAAGTGTGTCAGCCATGGGAAATTCAGGATTACAGGGAAAAGGGAGGGTTCTGGGTGGGATGCTCTTTGGTGGGTTGGTGTGGACTTGTTGGGTCAAATGGCCTGTTTCCACCCTGTGGGTATTCTAAGACTGAACATTCAAACAAAAGCTCCAGTCCCCAGGCTTATTTCTTGTCAGAAATGAGTACTTGAAAAATCAACATTATTAGGTTATCAACAATCAGGTAGCAGCACTCAGATTCATTGGCTCTGTCTCCAATATAGGTCAATAACCTCCTCGGAAAGCTCAACCAGCTAAGACAGGGCAACATTCAGTCATACAGACAAGCAAAATTCCAGGGTGAATCTCTTTGATATGCTGAGTACATGAGTTCAATCTGGAGTGAGGTAATGCCATCTGAATTGACTTTTTCCGACCCTAAAATAAAAGCTGGAAAATCAGCCAAGGATCCCACTTCTGACTGCAAAATAACAACTTAAAATGGGAATGGACCAGGCATTCATTTGGTGAGAAGAAAATTAGCCTTAGCTATAACTGCCTAGCCCCTTTCCTCACTAATTTAAATAATAATTAACAGTTACGTCTAGCATTGTGGCTTTAAAGGATTATTTGGAGCAAGCAGTGAGACAAAGTGATAGTTGCTGAGGAACTGGGGGAACAAAAACAGTTGGCTGAGAAAACTGTGGAGGAGGAAGTTCTCCCTGTCCATGATGCATCAGTTCATTGGACACAACAGGCCAGAAAGAACCTGATTGACATCTGGCTCCAGTACACGTGACCTGGGTCCAGCAAACAATCTTGGAATGTGAAATTCTGATTGATCATATTGCCAGCATTTGGTTTGCATAGTGGGGCAAACTTCAGCCTCTATTGGCTGGATCTGAGAACTCTTTTACTTACTGTAAATAAAAACTCATCTTTTGAATTGTCCAATTGCCTACCTATATGTGACGCTCCTTTACTGGACAATAGCAAGTTGTGGGTTCAAATTAAGCATTGTGGAGAGAGCAGTAGTGACTTAGATAGGATGTTCAAATGGAATGTAGCTGCAGGCAGGTAAACTGTTGGGCTGGAGCATAGTGCTCCATTTGTGTTACACTCTTGCTCCTGCACTTGCAATAGCTGTTGGGCCACAGAAATGTTGTAAACAGCTTGACACGGTGGCTCAGTGGTTAGCACTGCTCTCTCACAGTGCCAGGAACCCAGGTTTGATTCTATCCTCAAGCGAGTGTGTGGAGTTTGCACATTCTCTCCATGTCTGGGAGTGTTTCCTCTGGATACTCTGGTTTCCTCTCACAGTCCAAAGATGTGCATTGGCCATGCAAAATTGCCCATAGTGTCCAGGAATGTGGAGCCTAGATAGACTATCCATGGGAACTTCAGGGTTACAGGGTCTTGGTGGAATGCTTTTTGGAGGGTCAGCATAGACTCTATGAGCCAAATGACCTGCTTCCACACTATAGGGTTTCTATGAAATAGAATACTACCCAAGGCATCAGGTTTGCTGACAAGATCTAACTTAACACTGTGGGACACGTTTGGTTACAATACATCTCTATATTGGCAAGCAGCACTCACAGTTAGTCATTCTGCATGATATGGACATTGGCAATTCTTACAAAGTTGTGCGGTGATTTCACCTGCTGCTTTCTGATCAGAGAATGAAATGCAGTCAGTCTTCATTGAATAAAGACCATTAGTGTTCTCGCTAAACACCACCAGGTGACAACCTGTGAGATATCTCTAATTTCAGCTTAGGAGCAGCCAAATTTGCTACAATCCTTCACAGTTGTCATAATGCATTCTCGCAAGACTTTGTGGCTAATGCTGTGACTGAAACAGCTACAATTGTTTGATGAGGAAGCGATGAGTAGAGCAGAGATATCTGGCATAGATTCTTCACTGAGGATGAGCTGGAAGAACTATGCCCTGAACATTCCTCCTGAGAGTTCTTCTACCTCTCTTCCTCCTTAGGGTCCGAACAGATTTCTCTGCCTGTGTTCTTCCCCATTATATTCCAAGGGAATACCCACTATTGTATCCAAGCCCTGGAGCACTTAATTTATGACACAGATGTGAAGTCAGGCAAAATTAATTCAGTATCTAACACTCACACCCTTGTAGATATTTATTAATTTTAAAAGGCTAAAGAAAACATCAAACATTTGGACAATCATAGCAGCAACAATATAAGTCAACTAACAACTAATCTGTAAATAAATGATGATTACTTTAAATAACACTTCTTTGAGATTGACCATTCTGCTACAGAGTGTGTGCATGCTTAGGCAAGGAGCTCCAAACTGCAGTCCTGGTATTTAAAATGCTGATTTATATTGTGGTTCGCCTAGTCTGCATACTTCCAGTACAACCCTCTTTGTCAATGTGCTGACACTTTCACTATTATAGTGGCATCTACTGCATCCGGTACTGGTAGGTATTGCACGTATCTTACACATTGCTTTCTGGACATCTAAGTGGGCTCATAATGTACAAAAAAGGCCTTCTGAATCCAAGTATTGAATCCCTCTACTTTGCTTCGCCACCACAACTCCTTGATTCAGTCATGATAATTTTTGGAATTTGTTCTATGAATAAGTGCATTTTTGATTTCATTCATGAAATTGCTTTAAGATACTATGTGCTGTTGATTTCTATCCCCTCTGAGAATAACACGAATGGCTGTTACATGTAACTGGGCAAGTGGGTGGGTTTCCCTTTTGAAATATACAAAGATTTGAACATTTTAAATATTTTACAGCATATCATTGTTCAAACTATTTAGAATGTAGCTGAAAATGTGTTGCTGGAACAGCGCAGCAGGTCAGGCAGCATCCAGGGAACAGGAGAATCGACGTTTCGGGAATAAGCCCTTCTTCAGGAATTAAGAATGTAGGCCCTTGTATTTTATACATCGAGTCCTACAGCACAAAGACAAGCCCTGTGGCCTAAACTGGTCCATGCTGACCAAAATGTCTATCAATGCTAACCCCATTTCCCTGCACTTGGCCCATATCCTTCTAAACTTTTCCTATCCATCTATTTGTCTAAATGCCTTTTAAATCTTGTTAATGTACCCATTTCAGCCACTTCCTCTGGCAGCTTACTCCACAAGCGTACCATCCTCTGTATAAAAAAGTCAGGATCCCTTTTATTCTTTTCCCTTTAACCGTACCCTGATGTCCTGTAATCATTGATTCCCCAACGCTGGGAAGAAGACTTTCAATTTCAATGAACTCATTAAAATAACCAGTTCCTAAAAATGTTAGATAAATCACTTCAATTTTGACAACAAAAGGATTTCAAATATTAAAATATAAATTTGTTTTAATAATGTTTCTGGCCAATAATACCCATCTTAACTGAATGCGGGGAAGTCTAATCCCACACCACTACTCCCACATCTACAGATGGCTATGGAGATTATGGGAGGAACCACTCAAGCATTAATAAATTGTTAGCCTGCTTTTTGCCAGAGGAAAATTATATTTTGAGTGGAAATCTGGCTTTAGCTGAATTCCTCTGTGTCTGAATCATTCACCCACCTGCAAGGCAGAATGGAAAGTTAATTTTTTTCTGAAAAATATTCTTACTTTTGTAATAAGAGGCATTGTACAACTCATCTTTCTCTTTGCAATGTTTGTCAGTCATATACAAATGGCTTTGTATGTTAAGATCTTTGAAGGTAAATTCTTGCGACTTGTGAACAGAGAGCAGGTGCTTGCAAGGCACTCACCATCCTAATGTGGAAATATATTGTCATTCCTTTCATCTAGCATGTAATACCAAGTTGGTAGATAACAAGGAAAAGAAAAATGCTCAATGAAGTAGCAGCTGTACAAGATTGAGAAGCTCGTAGCAAAATTGCAGAAATCGTTACTTGGCAGCTGAAAATCCCTTGGATTTTAAAATCCTTAAAAATTCAATGTTGTGTTCACCATGCAAATTTTATGTTCATGATACGTACACATAATAACCTGAATACGTATTTGCATACCTGCAAATGGGGAATATACTATCCCTTACATATATGAGGAGAAAGTGAGGACTGCAGATGCTGGAGATCAGAGCTGAAAAATGTGTTGCTGGAAAAGTGCACCAGGTCAGGTAGCATCCAAGGAGCAGGAGAATTGACATTTCGGTCATAAGCTCTTCACAATCCTGAAGAAGGGCTTATGCCCAAAATGTCAATTCTCCTGCTCCTTGGATGCTGCCTGACCTGCTGCGCCTTACTTATCTGAGTCAATGCTAACTGAATCAGTGAAACATTGAAGCAGAAAACTGACAAGTACTCCAATATAATTAAAATAGATTACAGTGGAAATCCTATCATGATAGCCACAGATTCACGTCAACAGACAAGGTGAAATAGCAAGCTATTTCAAATTTGTCAAATTAAATAAACTCTTAAAAGAAAAAAATAAAGCCAGGAAAATTGATCTGCATGGCAGCTTGACAGTTCCAAGAGTTGTTTTGAGGAGTTACCATGTGTCATGGTTAAAGGGGAATTGGTGGATACACTGCACTTAGATTTCCAGAAGACATTTGGTCAGGTGCCAAATCAGAAATGCTTACAGAAAATAAATCCCCATGGGGGTAAGGGGTAGCATTTTGGCATGGATAAAAGATTAGCTGGCTAAAAGGAAGCAGTGAGTGTTGTAAATGGTTTTATTTCAGGTTGGGAAGATATAACTAGTGACCAGTGGTGTTGGTGCTGGGATTTCAACCATTTATAACTTACAAAAAGGATTTAGATGAACGGACAGAAGCATGGTTACCAAATTTGCTGACAACACAGAGATAAAGAGAAGATAAGTTGCAAAGAGGACACAAGGAAGTTACAAAAATATTGTTAGCTTAAGTGAGTGGACAAAGATGTGCTAAAAGAAGTATAATAATTTGTGAAAATATAGAGATGCAATTTAGGTAAGAAGAATAAAAAGGAGGGCAAATGGGTATCTTAGTGCATGAATTCCAAAAATATACAGGTATAGCAAATAACTTTGAAAGCAAATAAAAGGTTATCATTTACCATGAGGAGTATTGAATTCAAAAGTATGGAGCTGATGCTTTAGTCATACAAGGCACTGGTGAGACTTCATTTGGAATAGTATTAGTCACCTTATTTAAGGAAGGACGTAAATGAATTGGAGAGAGAAAGTTTATTGTACAATACCTGGAATAAGCAAGTTGAGGAAAGATTGGGCAAGTTAGTCTTGTATCTACATGTGCATAGAAGAGTAAGAGTTGACGTGGTTGAAATATATAAAATCCTGAAGGGTCTTGACAGGGTAGCTGGGAAGATGATATTTTATCTTCTGGGACAACGTAGTGACGAGAGATCACTATTTAAAAATCAGGGGTCACTTATTCAAAACAGACTTTAGGCATTTGGCTGTCTCAGAATGCTATGAATCTTTGGAATGTAGACAAGCAGGATGCTGAAAGAACACAGCAAGCTAGGCACCATCAGGAGATGGAGAAGCCAACATTCTGGGTGTAACCCTTCTTCAGGACTGGGGTTGGGTGAAAGGGGAGCTGCAGATAAAGGTGGGGATGGGGGGTGGATGGGGAGGGAGACAGTCCCTGAAAAAATGGTGGACGTAGATAGCTTGAATATTTTTAAGGCAGAGGTAGATCAATTTTTGTTAAGTAAGAGGCTGAAACATCATCAGATGCAGGCCTGATTTGCGATTACAATCAATCAATACTGATCTTATTGAATGACGAAGCAGATCAGAGAGACTGAATGTCTTATTCCTACTGATTTATATTCATGCCCTCTTTACTTGTCATGGTCTGTATGGGTTTGTTCACATTTAAAGTACATTTATGTTTACTTTCAATAATCACCAAGGGCACTTAATCTCTTTTAAGGGTACCTATCTCTTAAAAAGGTGTCACTGGACCTATCCTAAAAGGAACCCCATCTCTTCAAAGGACGGCAGTAAGTTTAAACATTATTCTGAAAAGTATAAAGTCCACAAGTCATGTTTTGGATTCCCGATTAGTGAAATTGGTTGTGACTGAAAGTAACTTCATTTATACATGTGCAATTACTTTCTTGAATCTCAGAAGTAAAAACTATATTCTCCCTGGTGAAAATAGTGGCTGCTGGATTTGGATTTGGACCTTGGTATTTAGGGGTCCACTGCCATTTTGGCTAAGATATTCTTGCAAATATTCAGGAGGTCCATGTACATATGTGAGGGCAAAGGTTTGTGCATATGTACATTTGTGTGTCTGTGAATGCACACTAAATTTGTAAATGTATATTTGTGTATACTTGAATCTACATGTGACCACATGGATTTGGGAATATATTACTGTGCATGTTTGTTTATTAATCTCCTTCTATTCTTCCACTCCTGAAATATTGCCTCATCTTTTCATTCTCAAGGTGAAAAAGGTGAAATTTAACATTGGATTGAGTAAAGAAGTGTTGTTAACAAATGTCTGTTATGCACAATGCATCTGATAAACCTTCCTGTTGGTTTCAATGAAAACCAATTCAAATCAGCAGAAGAAGGGTATCCGAACTGTTGTTGACTGTTCTCCTTTACACCTAAAGCCTCTGCCCACTGAGTGATTTTCTGACTATACCTAAACTGATTTTGTTGTTATGATTTGGAGATGCCAGTGTTGGACTGGGGTGTACAAAGTTAAAAATCACACAACACCAGGTTATAGTCCAACAGGTTTAATTGGAAGCACACTAGCTTTCGGAGCATCGCTCTTTCATCAGGTGATATTTTGTTGTTCGTTCAGCACTTGCCATGTTTTTTGGTTTTTGTTGCAGGAGTTTAAACTAAGGCATGGAATAGGAAGGTACATCCCATGTGATATTCCACAATCTTTAATATATTGTTGATTCTAATACAGGAAATGGGACTCTTCACTTTTCACTCCATAACAAGGGAAAGGATAGATGCTATTTGGTGAAGTTTTATCATGAAAATGGTATTTGCCAGATTTCAATTTGACTTGTGTTATCAGAGCTCCAGCCCCATTTTTACTAAACCAGAGACCCTCTCCATTGTTGTAAAAATGGATATGTTGTGTTGTATAGCTATTCTTCTTAGAATGTAATTTGTATTAGGATAAAAAAATTCCTAAGTTTGGCAGCAATTTAGTGCTGTCAACGAGGGCTCTCTTCCCTTTTTTATGTTGAACGATATTAATGTGGTTAACTTGCTCTTAGGCAATATAAAATAAGCAATAGTGCATCATCAGCCTGTTTCCTGTCCTGTCTGAACATCTTTCCCATTAACCGCAATGAAAATCAGGCAGGGAGTATCACAGCCACCCAAATGGCCACCATCATGGTATACAATCACCATAAGTCTATTTTGACTCCCTCTATTACTAGGTACCACCCAATGCTGCAGCGAGCTACACGGTTAAGCTCCTGGATAATGCTGAGTAAACTGGGATCAGCTGCCACAAGAGGAGATACCTTTTGGCCACAATCCAATGGTTCCCCATGAGAAATTGTGGGATGGGTGTAGGATGGAGTTCTGATGTGATGCCCCCTGCTGGCAATCAGTGTACAGAATCACAAGGGGAGGATGCCCGGATTGAATAGATGATAGTGACATGACATTGTACCAATATCCCAACAACCTGCTGCTTTGAACAGGAGACACAGAATAAGCAAAATTAATAGAAATGTCAAACATATCCATTTTGAAGCCACTTCTCAATGTACTAATATTAGACAAATAGCAATTTATGTTCTATTTTCATATAGATATATCATTCCAAAAGGTGAAAGTATAAAATAGATTGATAGTCAACACAAAACACATTTTCTTAAAATCAAATGCCAACCAAAAACAAATCGCATGCAGGCATGTGTAAGGGGACCTTTTCGATACAGCAAAGAATTTTGTCAAGAATCTACGGCAGCTAATTGTAAACAGGTGCATGTTTCTCTTCCAGACGCCAACCTGCCAAAACATGTCATGGCTCCATGCTTCGGGTGGGCCTGACCTACACATAGGTGTGATATGTGTCTGGCAATCAAAAGCTTCCAACAGACGCTAAGCTTCACGACTTTGCATCTTCAGATCACTCACCTAAGAGTTACGAAAACACAAACTGCTCTGCTCGATGTGTCTCAACATGCTGTAAGAACTACTTAAATTGATTTATGGTTTTAGTAAAGTTATCTAATCCCTGTCTTATTTTCTACCTGAAACTGCAGAAGCGTGCTTTCTGTCACAAATGATGTCTTGGTACATTCACGATTTTTTTAAACTGAAAGATTTAGATTTAGATGTGCTCCAAATTTAATTTTAAAAATTATTAACCTTTGCAGAGCCAAAAATGGTTCAGAAAAGATTTACAAGGATGTTGCCAGGATTGGAGGATTTGAGCTATAGGGAGTGGCTGAACAGGCTTGGGCTGTTATCCTTGGAGCGTCGGAGGCTGAGGGGTGACCTTATAGAGGTTTACAAAATTATGAGAGGCATGGATAGGATAAATATACAAAGTCTTTTCCCTGGGGTGGGGGAGTCCAGAGCTAGAAGGCATAGGTTTAGGGTGAGAGGGGAAAGATATAAAAGGGACTGAAGGGGCAACTTTTTCACGCAGAGAGTGGTACGTGTATGGAATGAACTGCCAGAGGAAGTGGTGGAGGCTGGTACAATTGCAACAATTAAAAGGCATTTGGATGGGTATATGAATAGGAAGGATATTCTTGAATTGGAGGGATATGGGCCGGGTGCTGGCAGGTGGGACTAGATTGGGTTGGGAAATCTGTTCAGCATGGACGGGTTGGACTGAAGGGTCTGTTTCCATGCTGTACCTCTCTATGACTCTATGACTCTTAATGTTCTCTACCTGTGAGACCTTATTGTTCTACAGTGCTGCTATGAATTCTTCGCATTAGGCATTTGCCTTGTTTTCTGTGAAGGCTTGTCATGTGCCTCTTTAGAATACAATTCCTTATAAAGTTAGTAGACTCTGTTGCCCTCTTGAAGTAGTGTTGATCTTCTCATTTTGGGATTTGTCCATAATTCTTTCTCCTGTTTATAGCATGTTTTAAATAACCTTTCTCCAAAGTTAAATCTTCCTTGGACTATAAGTAATCTGACAAAGTTTCATCATCAATTCCAGCAACAATTATGAGTTCTGATTTATGGATTATGAATTCTTATTTCATATCTCCATGTCATAAATTTTCATGAATCTGTAGAGGTCATAATGAAACTATCTACAGAATTTTCTGCAAAATGGTTATTCTGTTAAATCTTGCACATTCAAGAAATTTCAAAACTTTTTAGGACATCTTCAAAAGTGTCTCTGCTAATAATATCATCCACAGTTTCACTCATTGAATATAGTCACAGATTCAGCTTCTTAGCTTCAGTTTTCGTGTTTAATTTTTAGGCAATGCTTTATCTCCAGATCTGTCACCTATAATGAAGTCCAATCTTGTACATATCTGACCTTGAATCTATTATGAATTATAATACTTTTTCCCTTTTCTAATCAATACACTAATTACTCATATGACTGCAAAGGTATTTTAAATCTGTATTATTTCAATATTACTCTAAACCTATTCTTTCAGCTTGTATTCTTATATTCACCAATGGGGTTTTAAATTCAATGGCTGTAGAGCTTGCTAGACTCTGCAGCATAGCAGTGTTGCAATACTTATTTTATTTGTCAGCTGTGTTAACTTTATTTCTGTAATACTGTATTAAATAAAATCATTAAATTATATTACTGGCTATTCTGTAACCATTTACTGCATTCAAGCTTTTAAAATTTATCTCTTTCTAATAATATCACTACACTGCTTAATCAGTTTGCCCAGCTTTTTCAGAGTTTCTTGTGTTTTTTACTGATTAAATTTGTGCTTACTCACTTCCTCTTACCTTTTCTCACTTTCTTCAGTCAGTAAGGAGTTTTCCCATTACTTACAAGGGAAAAAGAATGGATCTTGTCCACCCTTTCACAATATGAAGAATCAAGTATATCTTTCGACACATGTTTTTTAAAAAAAAATTCTTTGGCTGCAGCCATTATAAATTTTATTACCAATATCATAGCTTAATTATTGAATTCTAGTTATTTTAAATCTTTAACTGTTCCTGAGTCCAGGTAAGCAGACTGATGGTTTCATGGTTGAGTAACCTCTGGGTAATGAGTGCTATTGCATCCCAATAGCTGTCTCCTTTTCCCGTTCCTCTCTATATATGGAAGTGAAGTCCCTTATTGTTCACACCATAGGGTCACCTCGTGCCTGGGGCTGAGTAGCTGTTTAGTTTCCAATAGTTTTCCAAGTGTCAGTGACCTGGGGCATTCCCTCCTTAGTCAGCCGTGGAGCGTTCATGGTGAGCTGTTCATCAGGTCCTCCTTCCAAACTTTTAAAAACTAATGTTCCCCAGAAGTGCGAGTATCTGGCTGTTGGAGGTTGGGGAGGGGGTGCAAGAAACAGCCTTGTCAATGATTCCTCTGAAGCCTCACTACTCTTGTCCCCAGAGCTTGAGGAGATGGCAAGACAAATGAAAAATAAAAAGGCTTAATGACCAATGATGTAATTAAGAAGTGATGTGCAATGAACAACATTGACAGTGAGTGAGAGTTGCAATAGATGGAAAAATGGTATTGCAACTTGGGACGGAGAGATAAATGAGAAGGGAGTGGGGAGTTGGCTCATTTCCCCTCCCCTAGCCTTATCCCAGTTCCAACCTTCCAACTTGGCACCGCCTCATGCCCTGTCCAACCTGCCCATCTTTGATCCCACCTATCGGCTTCACTCTCCTCTCTGACATATCATCATTACCCCTGTGTACCTCTCTCACTCTCAGCTACCTTCCCCCAGCACCACCCCACTTTTCAGTTATCTCTCCACCTCCTCGGCTCACAAGCCTCATTCCTGATGAAGGGCTATTGCCAGAAACATCGATTCTCCTGCTCTTCGGACGCTGCCTGACTTTCTGCCCTTTTCCAGCACCCCACTTTTGACTCTAATGGGCATCCCTATAGGAGCTATCCTAGTCTTCTTCTGCAAGGATCAGGATTGTCTCATGGCAAGGACTGAAGATTCTAATGTCGGGCTGTCCTCCACCCATCTGAGTCCTTTTTGCTGTATTGTTGTCTTCTCTTTATATGAGAGAGAGAGAGAGAGAGAGACAGAGGAAGTGAATGTTAGTTCTGGAGCAGGTGAGGGAAAGGTGGTGAGATATCCCTGGGGAGGGAATGGGCAGTGCAGAGACCATGCAAGGTTAGTGGTGTGGGAGGTTGGGGATGAGAGCAAATGAGGGAAGATGTTGAAAGCAATTGTTAGAATGGCAATGCAATGAGACCTGGTGGAAGATGGGTGCAATTACGCAATAAAGTTTCAACTTTGATCTCCAGCATCTGCAGACCTCACTTTCTCCTCGAAGATGTTGAAAGCAATTGTTAGAATGGCAATGCAATGAGACCTGGTGGAAGATGGGTGCAATTACAAAGACAGAAAGAATGTGAAGTAACAGAGAGCAGAGATAGATATTTATCCTGGCAGAACGGAGAAGGTTGTTGACCTTCTTTTGGCGCTGCTGGCCATTCCTCTCCATCACTGACTGCATACTGACTCAGATGACAAACTTGGGTCAGCCTGCCAGGGTCTGGTGTCATGGCCTCTCCTGCAGGCTCTTTGAGAAAAAGACGCTTCTGCTTTATGCCATCCCATCTACCATGACCTTCAGATCCCTCTCAGAGAATTGTGGTGCTGACATCTTTACACTCTCTCCATCACCGAGCAGGGCAGCTTCAGAATGCCAGTGCTCGTCCAGGTTTACTGTCACCTTTCAAATATATTGTGGGTGCTAGGGATGCTTGTCCTTCAGTGGATATCTGCTGAGTGGCGGGTTGCTATGGGAATAATGCGTGGTAGGATGAGGATGGCTTTGGACATGAGGGAAGCCATAGGGGTTTGCTAGGTGGTAACTGATGTGCGTTTGGTAAGCTTTGACAAGAAGTCTCACCAGGTGACCTCATCACGAAAAACCCACCAAAAATCTCAATACAACCCTCAGTTACCGAAAAACAAAATATAAGACTGAGCCCCATCTTTGAGTTTATGAGTGACTACACGTCTTCTGAAAGTGGAAATGTTGTAAATATGGTAAATTCACTTCCCTGATGTAGCTTCTTTTCTTCTGTGTATACTGGATTTCTTCTCCTTGTTGTAGATGTCAGAACCACATCACTGCAACAATGTGTTATTTTCTTACTTGAGCACATCTTGTACTTTGAGGTGTTTAATGTCTCTTTCAGTATGTGGTAATACTTAAGGGTTGTTTGAAATAGTTCATTGCCTCCAATCCTCTTTTGTCTCTGCCCAGTCTTGAGCCTGTCTCGTAATTTATGATGGAGAGTACACCACTATAGATTGTCTACAGAAAACACTGATCATGGATAACAGGAAAGTTTGGCATGATAACAGTAAGTACAGTAACATTTGGTCAGGCATAATGACGAGGACCTTAGGGAGCTGGTATAGATAACATCTGCTCCCTCCAAAGCAAGAGTAGCGCTCCTAGTCTCCAAGCAAATAGTGTGTGTGGCATCAGTAAAATGGGTGGAGCCAATGTAATGTGAACATTAACCTGCTCAGAATCATTATCTTATACACTCTGATGGTTGGAGTGATTGACAACAAAGTGTTTGTTAGGCTGTGTGCAAGGAGATTAATGTTTTCTTTGCTGATGTCGTTAGCCACTCATGCAAAACAATGTGATGATCAAAATTTCTACAGATATTATCACTTAATGACCCTTACTATGCTTCTCACTCATTCAGCTGGCAAAGTTGAACCACATGCCAATCAGTGCACAGGGCACTGCAGAGTGTTCCCTGCAAATCATGATTCCTTAGGAAGTGGATGAGCTGGCTGAGTGTAAATCATTGGGTATCAATAATTTCTAGGTACTTACCTGTGAGCATGCTGCTAATGATTATAGGTTTTGATTTACATGTGTTAATGATATTTATATCGGACATATATATATATATATATATACACACACACATATATACACATACATATATATATACCTCATCCACTGAACAAACAGAAACAACAAGAACTTTTATTTAGGTAGGGTCTTTAACAAAAGCTCCCGAAAGTGTTTTGCAGGATCATTATCAAACACCATTTGACACCAAAGAGATGTCAGCCCAAATGATGGTGTGATCAACCATGTAAAATTATGCTAACAGGTTGACAAGAATGTTTATCTCTGTCATAGTCATACATTGTGAATCATTGATAGGAGGGCCAAGTTAAATTGCTGAAGGACAGAAATGTTTGGAGCCCTTTTAACTGCACAATTGCTAATAATCTAGGGACTGGTGGGTTAGTAATGTTTCCTACATCATACAGGCAGCTAAATCCTGTACTGTCCTTGACACACAACCAGGAAAAAAGAAGGTATAATGCTTTCCATTACCATTGAAAGCCTCAACAAAATTTAAAATACATACTATTGAAAATGAAACCTAGGCCAGTTAAAGGCAGGAACTTTAACTGTGAAATCAGATGGTAATCTTTAAGAAATGAAACTTTGCCTTAATCTTTTCACGTTGCCATTTTAGCCTCAAAATGTAATGACTACCTTGTGACTCATTCACAGGTATTTTATTTTTCTGAGGAAAATGCTTAGGAACCACTATTTAAAACACTGTTTATATAAATAATTGTTTATGAAGCCATTAGAAAGTATCAGTGGTAAGGGAGCATAATATACAAGTATCACAAACAAGCATCATGTTCAGAGCACAGTGACACAGCTGTATAACCATTACTCTGAAAGTTGAGCGTATGTATTTTTACAGCAGTATTCTGTGTATCAAAATGAAATGATTAATATTAACAGCTGATAAAGTGTTAATACCTTGCATTTTGATAAGTTCTAAATATCTTTGACTGTGCAAATGAAAATACTGCTATCAGAACAACTCTTAAGTTAAAAGCAAAATATGGTGGGCATTGGAATCTGAAACAAATACAGAATATGCTGGAGAAACTCAACATGTCTGGCAGCATCTGTGGAGAGAGAACGCAGAGTTAACTTTCAAATTTTGTCTGAATCCTCTTCATAACTTTTTCTTATGTTTTTGGAATATGTTTATGAAATGTTAAATAATTCATGACTGTGTCTGAAAGCTGATTTTCAGGTAGCTGTGTCATTGGTTTTGCTCAATTGGGGCATATTTAATGCCATATAAGTAAAGGTAAAGTTGCCATAGTCTTATTAGACCATAGGGCTGCTCTCTCATTAAAGAGACATGACTCATGATGGTTTAACCTGGGGGTCACCACACCTCAGGAGAGGGGAGAGGTTGAGAAGGAGAGTTCATCATGGCAACCAACACTGGTGTGGCAATTGAACATATGCTATTGGCGCCACTCTGCATCATGGACAGTTTAACGCCATAGGCAGAACCCTATGGAGGTGTCTGCCTATTTGGTGTCTGGCTGAGTAGCTGGTGAGAGAGCTTTGATGTCTCTTGCAGGGAAGGTCCACTCAACTACATGTCAGTCAGTGCTGAGGGCACTGCAGAGACTTCCCTGCAAATTATGAACCTTGGAGCAGAGGCCTGTCCACCAAAAGCTGGTGACTGATCAGTGGTTGGTACCTCTTGCACTCAGTGCCATTGCAGAGGTCATGGCTACAAATGAAAGAGCACCCCTGGATGACCCAGGAGAAAGATAACTGATGTGTGGGTAGGGGCTTTCTCACAATGGAATAATAAGGAGAGGGGCACGGGGATCAGGGCAAAGGCTTGTGGTGTTTCCAAACTAATGTCCCATTTCCGATGTCTGGTCTATGATCAGAAACTGATTACTTCTTGACCCCCGACTGATGCTAGAAGTGACAAGCTGTCCATAGGGTAGGAGGTGTTCATACAGGCCACATGGCTAGCAGGCTGCCTGATGTTGGATAATCCCAGTGATGGTGGGCCAAGTGGTTACATTGATTGACCACTTAATGGCCTCAGTTGGCAGTGGAACCAAAACCTTCACCATGGCCCTTCTCAGCCAGTATTTAATTCCGGTGAGAAGGATGTGCTGTTTTTATGCGCCACCAACTCCTGTATTTAATGCCTTACCAGGCTCTAATTTTTCCAATTCCCAAAGCAAAATATTGTGATGCATGTTCCAGCACTGAAGTCTGTGCCATATTCATTATCTTCATGTGAACTATAACTAAGTAATTGAAATATGTATGGAATCAAGGATGCATTGGGCTAAGTAAATCTTATGATGACATTCTGACATTTTATTTTCAACTGACATGAAATAAAATATTGTTCAAAAATCATGTCATGCTAAACTGCAAAACAAGACAATAAGATTGAGTTCCGAAGTATTTCTGTGAATGTAAAAAAGTTTAGATAGATGCCATGATAATTTCATTGGATTTTTAATGAAGTGTTTTAGGATTTTATTGGGCCCAAAGGGAAAGTTCAATGAGCTACAGAATTTTAAGTCACAGTTACAATGTCTAACAAGTATGGTACCAAGAAGTGCCAGTGGGCAGCACGGTGGCACAGTGGTTAGCATTGTTGCCTCACAGGATCAGAGACCCGGGTTCAATTCCCACGTCAGGTGACTCTCTATGTGGAGTTTGCACATTCTCCCTGTGTCTGTGTGGGTTTCCTCTGGGTGCACCAGTTTCCTCCCACAATCCAAAACTGTGCAGGATCGGTGAATTGCCCATGCTAAATTGCCCGTAGTGTTAGGTGAAGGGGTAAATGTAGGGGAATGGGTCTGGGTGGGTTGCACTTCGGCGGGTCGGTGTGGACCTGTTGGGCCGAACGGCCTGTTTCCACGCTATAAGTAATCTAATCCAAAAAGACTATAATAACAATTTAAAAAATAATATGCGAGATGGTTTAGTTTCTGTTCCAGATGTAGAAAGCTCTTTCTTTTCATGAGGGAATCTAAACGTTAGTGCCATACAAATGACAATTTTGTTAATCATTTCAGAAGGAATTCAATGAAAACCTCTTGAAGCAGAGGGTGGTTAGAATGTGGAGTTTCTCACCACAGATAGCGCATGAGGTCAATAGCATTGATGGTTCTAAGGAGAAGTTAGGTAAACACATGTAGGAGTACAGAATATAAGGATATGTTGATGGGATGAAGAGGAAACAACATGGGAAGAGGTTTGTGTGGAGCAGACTGATTAGGCTGAATAGTTGTATCTGTATGGTAAACTGTGCAAAATGCTTCTTCTTTTTACTTGAGATTTCTCTACCCCAGAGCAGTCTGATCCCCAGTCCAGTGATGTTCACTATGGGTAGGGCAAGGAAGTAGATCCTGAATCTGCCCCAGCTAGAAATAAATGCTGTTGGCATCAAGCAGTTCTACATTGGTTGTCCAGTTGACTGAGACATCTGATCCATTGAAGAACTGCTTGAATTTCTGAAGCAACAAACATTTTTTGTATGCATTTAGTACTCTGGAGCTGTTGATAGCGATGGTAAGGGACCTAACTTTCTTTTCACCACATGGCAGATCAGAACTCTTTCTCATTCTTGTTGCCTTCTATTAACATGTGTTGGAAGGATTTGCAGGTCGATTACTCAACTGTTTGGCCATGCTATGAAGATACCCTACTTGGAGTGGGACTGCTACCCACTACCCATAGATCTCCATCTCTATGTAATTAGTGTTAAATATAATGACATCAACGATAGTTTACTCAGGTCATTTGATTAACATGTTTTATCATGGTTTTTAACATCTCATTATTTTCCAAAACAATTCGAGACCCAAATTCTCACAGCCATCATAGAATGTGTGAACAATTTTCATCTTTTAAATTTCTTTCCCCATGGTTTTGTCTTTCGTGTCCTGAAAGTGATTTTTCTTGCCAAGCTTTGGTCTCATGTATCCTGGGTGGCCTCCACCACCTCAACTATTTATCAACATACTCATAACTTGTTGAATTGAAGCCTAATCTTATCTTCACCTGATGTTCAGGAAAATGCATTATTTCCCAGAGTCTCACTGAATATCCATTGGGAAAAACCTTAAGATGCTGCAGCCAAATGTAGCACCCGAATTTAGCTCTGCCTGACATCAGTTAATTCAACATAGCCTATAGATCAAAGCTAGACCATCTGTTTTATATGCCTTATGTCACACTGCTCAATGCTTTATTTCATTGTGTTACTGAGGGGACATTTGCATTTGAATAATTAATGCATTGGTACTGCATTGCTAAAGCTTTGGGAGTTCACACATCAGAATCTGCTAAGTTGTCACCAAAATACTTTCACTGATAATAAACAAGACAGTTGTAATTATTTCAAAAAAATGTTTCTAAACTTTTGGTCAAAGGAAATAAAACTTCACTTGTAGGAGCCAATGGAGATCATAGAATGACCAGAAATTCCTATATTGTGCTTGTGAAGACACAAATTTCCCTCCTTTTAACTTAAAAGTGTTTAATGCCACGAGTATAAACATCTTTTTGTGTATGAATACTAAAGTCAATTGAATTTACATTCCAGTCTACACTACTTCCATGCAAATGTTAATCCATATAAAGTAGTAGATTAATGTCTGTGAAAATTTAAACACTGAAGTATTAAAAATGTTAATAACAATTACATTAAGCAATCATATGTAAACTTTAGTGACCACAATTTCTTCCCTACCAACTCATGTAGTTACTGCACAAGGAATATATGAAAATATTTTGTTTCTGAAGTGGCATGTTTGGAAGATTTTTAATATTGTGGAGAACAGATGGATGCAAACACTTGCAATTTATGTAAACAGGACATGTACCCTTCATTCTGGAGCACATTTTGGAAGGCACCAGCACCTAACATTGCAATGAGAGGGGCAGACCCCCAACTCATGGGATGGATCAGGCTATATCTCAGGGCTACCAGCTTGCTGTTTAGTGCTCACCTACTTTGTGCCTACCTTGATACTCAGTGTATCTGCCTTGTTTTTACTTGCTTGTATTTTAGCTTTGTCATCTCAGCCAAACTTTAAAGGCTCACAGTCCTTCTGTCTTACCTTTCTATTTAGCATAGACACAAAACCAGGCAGTTTGTCATGATTGATAGCAGTAATCAGTCAAGGGGATCAATATGTTGCGGTATGTTTTGTTGCTATGTCAATGGCGCATGCACATAAGTGTTGGAGGCTGCATAACAAACACATTGCATGTGCAGCAACCAAGTATCTGCTTCTCAAAGTTGAGGAAGTTTAGTGCTTAGTCAAATCAAGGGGGAGGCTGCTTTTAGGCTGCTGTCCATCCCAGTACAGAGTCTATAATCAGTCCAGGGGCTTGAACACAGTCAGACCTCTGTTTGGGATGGCCAGAGTCACAGGATTGATCTCACCCAAAGTCTGGTGACCAAGGTCAGTCCTTCATGTCTATGAAATTAATCAATGTCCAAGGGGAATCACAGGTTATCAGTACAGGTGATGTGTGGTGCTCACTCAGGAATCTGGCTAGTCATGAGTTGGGGCTGTCAGTCCAAGTCAGTCCTGTGGTCAGCATAATCAATGTCATGGGGAGATATCAGGGAACACTTCTGCAGTTGGGAAGTAGGGGGACTCAACTTTGGGGCTTGGAGCCAGCCATGTGGGATGCAAAGGGAAGAAGGATAGTGAAAGGGGAGAAATTTGATATATAAATGGGAGATTTGGCAGAGCATGGGAGGAGATGGCATTCTGCAGGAGGGGGTTGATATGTGGTCACCACCTCAGTGATCTTGGTGTTGCATGGATTGACTGTGCAGCACCATGATGGGCATGGACAAACTACTATGACAAGGCTCAGGAGCAAAGATTGAGAGATAGAGTCACAGTTTGAGGTGATGGGTGTGAACATGTTGGGGTTCAGTCGAGATAGGCTTTCCAGGAGGGATAGGAAGAAGGGGACATGGAGGTTGAGGGACAGGGGGTTTTGGTTGGTATCTGACAATCAGGCTGAGGTTTGTATTTGAAAAGTGTGGTGCTGGAAAAGCACAGTTGGTCCGGCAGCATCCAAGGAGCAGGAGGATCAGAAAGAGCTAATGCTTAAAATGTTGATTCTCCTGCTCTTTGGTTGCTGCCTGACCAGCTGTGCTTTTCTAGCATCCCGCTTTTCGACTCTGAAATTCCAGCATCTGCAGTCCACACGTTCTTCGGAAGCTGGTATTCACAGTGTCCAGAGCAATGTTGGCTTTTCTGATCTCTCAATTCTTAAATGGTTGTGACCATGGATGGAGTGAGCAGAATCCATGTCTTTTGCAGAGTAAAACGTTAGGCTCCACTTTTGCATGATGGAAGGCCCTTCAAGAGGTGCTTGCACCACTCAAATACTTGGAGAGTTATTTGCAATCATTATCATGCACTATGTGAAATGCCATATAGTGTACAACTAGGTAGGATGCAAATGTTGATCACAATCAATCTCAACCATGTCCTTGATCACTGCTGATTAGAGGCAGACATCTCTGTGAAACAGAAGTATTCACAAATGACCATAGAACAGATATATACAGACCACAAAGCTGGCTACAGGGAGATAAGAGCTACCCTTCACATCTGTGGCTGATGGCTCAGTCTCACAGTACCCTGACTGGAGTGGAGTGTAGATACTATGTTGCCCATTCTTCAATTAAGGCCATGCTGGAAGATCCCTCCTGAAGTTAAGATTCTGACACTTTCATCTGCTGGGAGTTGTAGTAAACTCGAGACAGAGTGGTTTGCATAATCCTGGTATGCTGTGCTGTGGACAGCTGGAGCAGGCAATAAGGGGATGTGATAGACGGTGACAAACTAGAAGAGTAGGGGGCAGTCTTTTGAGGAGTAAGATGAGGACATTGAGCAGGAGGAACATCACCATCTACATAACAGAGCAAAACAGTGTTAGGCACTAAAAAGCATACAGGACATAATTGACACGTAGTTCAAGTAAATGAAAGCAGGGTACAATGAGCCTTTTTTGCTGCAAAATTGTTGCAAGTGGTTCATTTCTGTTCTGAGAGGCCAGGGCAGCTGATTCATGTTTGCTTTTGGTTTTTGCAAAGTGAATGTTTTAAGATTTTTGAAGTGTTTCCTGTATTCAATGGTCCCACACTGAACAATGAATAAATGCTGTGCTAAGTGGACAATGGGGAAGGAGTATAAGTGTTTTAAAGAGAATTGAAAAATGTGAGGTAGTTAAGAACAGATGAGCTGTGTGCTTAAACAGTGATGGTGTAGTGTATGTATAAGGACGTGTCAGTTGTGTTACCTATGTGATGTGAGAAACATTGGTTTGTGACTGCTGTGCCAGTATGTGCACAGTGAAGAGCTACTCCGTACTGCCAACACTTGACTGCGTGCCCAGCTTGAGTTCCAAGATGTGGCTGGCATCAGAGATTTCAGTATGTGCCAGGACATCCTCGCATGGTGAGTCTTTCCATCTGCAGTGCGTGAAAGAATCGGACGAGCATCAATGAAAGAGTTGCCTTAAGGGATGTGGGAGGTGAGTTTGACACAACCGTGCAAGAAGACTTATGAGGCCTCTAGGAGAGCGAGATCCTCTGTGAAACTTGAAAATGACACTTTGCCAAAGTGTAGGAGGATTCAGCTCACTGTTTTAGCTGCTTGCTGGGTTTCTCCCCTCTCACTATTTTAACTGCTGTCTGGGGCTCTCCTCTCTCACTTTATTTTAACTGACCACTGGATCTCTCCCCTCTCACCCTGTTTTAACTGCCCACTGGATGTCTCGCCTCATGCTGCCTCTCACACCTTAAATACCTGTTGAATCTCTGTCCTGTCACTTTCTTTTATCTGTTCACTAGGTCTTTCCTGTCACACTGTATCTTGCATGATTTTAACTGCTCATGGATCTCTCTCTTCTCTTGCTGCTACTTATGCTGTTTTAGGTATTCGCTGGGTCACTACACTGAGGAATCTAAGAGCACTTATGTGAACATTTTGCTGACAAGCCTGTAAATGCCTGAGAGCTACACTTCCTGAGGTTAATTAGGTGATGAAGTGATCAGGTACAGATATGCAGAAGTGCATTGTAATGTTTCTGCGGTGACAGTGGCTTTATACACTCAGTTCATTCTTTCTTGGCTGGAGACGTTGATCTGTGTCACAGTGATGTGGGGATTTGTGGCTGGAGATAGTGGGACCTTTTGACATCTTCTCACCTGTCAAATTTTATAAGTCCTTTACAATGCAAAGGCTTTGTTAACCATGATTAACTGAAATAACAACTACTTCTTAGAGACTGCTGCTTCTTGACATAATCTATCAGGTTGATTAAATCACAAAATGTGGAAACCAGCTGGTCAGAACTAATGAAGCACAAATTAGTCATAAATGTGGTTAGTTTCTTTTGTCTTGTCAGCTTAAACTACCTTTGTGCAAACAAGCTTCTGTGAACTGTCACATCCAACAAGAATTTTGTTTGTTGACAATTTTGCCGAGGGTGTTTTATAATTCAGAGAGACTAGGAGTGTCCTTGTCATTCAGTTTCAAGATTCCAATTTGACTTGTTTGAGAAGGAGGAGAGACAACAAAATTCAGAGGTATATAACTTGTAAGAACAGCGTGGGAATGGAATGACTCATTGAAGTACCAAAATTCCAGTTTCTGTTAATTTCAGTGAAGGAGGAAGTGTGAGTAAAAAGTGACGCAGTGGTCTTGGAAAGTACTAACAGACTATTTAATCATGTTAATTATTGATGTAGACAACACTTACAGTAAGAAATTATGAGTGAGATTTGAATTCATTTCTAAAACGCATCCATTTGCACAGTTAAAATTGAGTCCCATAGTGAAAATCTAGTAAAAGGTTAAGGTCTTGCAGGCTGCACAGTTAACTTTAGAAGCATAAGAGCTGAAACTCCATGCCTGCCCCAACTAGCTTTGATAATTACACTAGCGACATATCAGAAAAACATGCCAGAAATTTAAGCTGGTGTCAGAGCTGGACTGCCTATCCACCATGATGTTATGAACTTAATCATTGATAATTGTCACAACTGATAACTGGCAATGGATTAAAGATTAGGTTATAGTCCAATAGGTTTATTTGGAAGCACTAGCTTTCGGAGCGCTGCTCCTTCATCAGGTAGCTGTGGAGTAGCATCATAAGACACAGAATTTATAGCAAAAGATTACAGTGTCATACAGCTGAAAGGACTTAACAGCAATCTAAGTCATATATCATTTTAGATGCATGAACTGTAATCTTTTGCTCTAAATTCTGTGTCTTGTGTTCCTGCTCCACATCTACCTGATGAAGAGCAGCGCTTTGAAAGCTAGTGCTTCCATAGAAATCTGTTGGACTACAACCTGGTATTGTGTGATTTTTAACTTTGTCCACCCCAATCCAACACTGATATCTCCACATCGTGGCTAAAAGAGATTGTCTTCTCAGGATTAAGGATAAGACAGAGACAATGGCAGATTTGTGTAATCTGCCATAAGATCATTCACAGCAAACTGACGTCAGAGTCATAGAATTCCTCCAGTGTGGAACAGGTCATTTGGCCCATTCAGTCCACACAGATTCTCTGAAGAGCATCCATTCCAGCTCCACTTCCCCTACCCTATCCCTGCATTTCCCAAGGCTATCCTGCACATCATGGACAGCTTAGCATAGTTAATCCACACATCTTTGGACTGTGGGAGGAAACCTACATAGACAAGGGGAGAATGTGCCAACTCCACACAGACAGTTGTCTAAGGGTAGAATTGATCCTGGGTTCCCAGTGCTGTGAGGGAGCACTGCCACCCAAATTGAGTTGAAATTGAGTACATCTCTCACTTCAATACTTACAAGAAGCAGCCATGCGATAACAACTCCAACAGTGCAGCATTTTAAAAAATTATTTCTTAGAGAGCAATAAAGGGAAAGGTAGTTTTCTTTATTTCTCAATTTTGCAACATGTATCATTGATGGATCAGACCCTGAAGTACTATGAATATTTAAAAACATTCAGTTCCAAAATGTGATTTTTTTTTAAGAGGTCTGCTACAGACAAAAGAAAAATTCAGTGTTGTCTGGAAAAGTCTTGCATGAGACCCATTGAATTCTGCACTTGTAGAGTGTCAGGAAACACACCCTCATGCACCCACCCACCACTCTCTCTCTCTCTATCTCACACACAGGCAGATCAGGGCAGGACTTATACACTTAATGGTAAGGTCCTGGGGAGTGTTGCTGAGCAAAGAGACCTCGGAGTGCAGGTTCATAAATTCTTGAAAGTAGAGTCGCAGATATATAGGATAGTGAAGAAGGCATTTGGTATGCTTTCCTTTATTGGTCAGAGCATTGAGTAGAGGAGTTGGGAGGTTGTGTTGTGGCTGTACAGGACATTGGTTAGGCCACTTTTGGAATATTGCATGCAATTTCTGGTCTCTCTTCCATCAGAAGGATGTTGTGACACTTGAACGAGTTTAGAAAGATTTACAAGGATGTTGCCACGGTTGGAGGATTTGAGCTATAGGGAGAGGCTGAGGAGTAACCTTATAGAGGTTTGTCTACAGGAGTAGTGCCAGAAGACTGGAGGCTAGCAAATGTGGTTCCCTTGTTCAAGAAGGGGAGTAGGGATAACCCGAGTAACTATAGGCCGGTGAGTCTCACTTCTGTTGTGAGCAAAATCTTAGAGAGAATTGTAAGGGATAGGATTTATGAACATCTGGATAGGAATAAGGTGATTAAGGATAGTCAGCATGGTTTT
>NC_057713.1:61328446-61369623 GCF_004010195.1 Chiloscyllium plagiosum
GGTATAGGACAGATGTTAGGGTTAGGTTCTTTACTCAGCGAGTCGTGAGTTCATGGAATGCACTGCCAGTAGCAGTGGTGGACTCTCCCTCTTTATGGGCATTTAAGCGGGCATTGGATAGGCATATGGAGGATAGTGGGCTAGTGTAGGTTAGGTGGGCTTGGATCGGCGCAACATCGAGGGCCTAAGGGCCTGTACTGCGCTGTATTCTTCTATGTTCTATGTTCTAAAATCTTGAGGGGCATGGATGGGGCAAATAGGCAAGGTTTTTTCCCTGGGGTTGGAGAGTCCAGAACTAGAGGGCATAGGTTTACGGTGGGAGGGGAAAGATATAAAAGGGACCTAAGGGGCATTTTATTAATGCAAAGTTGGTGTATGTATGGAATGAGTTGCCAGAGGAAGTAATGGAGGCTGGTACAAATACAACATTTTAAAAAGCATCTGGATAGGTATATAAATAGGAAGGGTTTGGAGGGATATGGACGAAGTGCTGACAAATGGGACTAGATTAATTTAGGATATCTGGTTGGCATGGGCGAGTTGGACAGAAGGGTCTGTTTTCATGCTGTACAAGTCGATGACTCTATCACTCTCTCACTCTGAGTGATGCCAACAAACCACTGTCAAAAGAAACAAAATTATTTCAACTAACCTTCAAAAGTCAAGAATCCTGAAATTGACTGTTCAACCATAAACATTCCACAACCTTCTCTTCACAAATCACCAAACTCTGCTCAGCTGCGGTCAGGGACATTTGGCCTCAGATCTTTGGGTGTCTGTCTTCCGAGGCAGACTTCAAGATACACAACAATGTACAGTGGCTGAGCAGAGGCTGATAGCCAAGTTTGGTACCCATAAGGATGGCCTCAACCGTGACCTTGGGTTCATGTCACACTACAGGTGACCCCCACTACGCTATACACTCTCACACAGTTAAAAATCGCACAACGCCAGGCAGCTGATGAAGGAGCGGCGCTCCAAAAGCTAGTGCTTCCAATTAAACCTGTTGGACTATAACATGGTGTTGTGTGATTTTTAACTTTGTACACTCCAGTCCAACACTGGCATCTCCAAATCACTCTCACACACATACTCATGCACAAGTACACATACACACATATACACACATGTTCTTACATACTCACACACTCACAAAGACCTCATACACACTGTCTCTCAGGTATACACACACACACACACACTCATGCGCACACTCTATCCAGCACACACACATATACACACCCTTTTCACTCACACTCGCGCACGCACACACATGATCACACTCTTTTCCACACATGCACACATACACATACACACTCTCTCACTCTCTGTCTCCCTCACATGCAACACATACACACATATAAGTCTATGGGGTGAATTTGCATTTCCAGAATTGTATTTGCAGATATATTCTATTTTGTTCGAAAATCACACAATCTGTAGGTAGTCAATATTTTTTATAATCCATGTGACATTTTATAAATTCCTACATTGGAAACAGAACCAGTCTGACTCAAGATTGGAATATATACAGATTTAATACATCGTCCTAGCTGAGATGTCATCTTTATTTATTTATAAAACCTTAAGTTATTTTGGAAATGTGACCTGAAAGAAGTTCAGGCATTTACATTTAATGAATCAAAACCTGTAACCCATCCTGAAAGATGAAAGACTGAACAGCGATCTAGGTTTATTCAATATATCGCATCAGTTGCATAACACTTTTATATTTTGCTATAGATTATGTGTCCTATGATCCTGCCCCACTAGCTACCTGATGAAGGAGCAGCACTCTGAAAGCTTGTACTTCCAAATAAACCTGTGGGATTATAACCTGGTGTCGTGTGATTTTTAACTTTGTCACCTGAGTCCAACACCAGCACCCCCACATCATAATATTTTAAGCTTCTTTTATTTAATCTGCTCAGAGACCACAATATCAAGTAAACCTTTCAGATAGCATTTATGAATGTGCAATGTTTTGAGATGCTGATTACAAACAATCCGCACATTCAGAGAGTGTAGGAATTTCCTCAGCTCTTGGATTATGTGCATGTGAGCTAGTAACAATATGGAAACAGTCAGTAATCGAGGATCACTTTGAGGATGTAACTAGGCTGATGGAAGCTAAGCTGTCTCTTCACACTGCTGGTTGCTGATGATTATGCTGTTCTGGTTCAACTTCAGTTATGTGAGAAATGCATTTGCTTTCTGGACTCATCGTCTGTGTGTTAAGTCTCCAATAGGTGTCCAGAAAATGACAGTGATAAAGCAATGTACCTCAGGAACTCAGTTAAACCTTCTTTGTTGAATCACAACTTCAAATTCTATTTTCTTCATAGTTCAAACGTGAACCTAGAGGTGTACTGTCATTTTGACATCTCTGTCAAATGGAAGCTGCATTACAACAAAGCAAAAGTGATCATTTCACTGCATCTCAAACATCTAAATCATGCAGTAAGTCTTGAAGAGTCATGCATAATAATTTAGAGATTCTGTGTTTCATGTTTAAGCCTGTTTTGACTGGCTTTCCTAATAGCTAAATGTTTGTTATAAGAGGTGTATCATAACATGAAGGCAATGTCATGATCCACACAACAGAAGTGTGAGTGGTTTCTGAAAATAATTTGGACTCTCATATTGTATTATCGCTGTGCAATGTATTGTTCTCTTATTTTATTGTGTGATGGCTAGGTTTGTTTGCATTGACCAGAATTGTAAAACACTTCTAAACAGCAGCTACCACCATTGTATACAATGATAATTCACTGAAAACAGTGACAGTGTCCCCAGCTCACACTGAATTGTCTTGAATGTTGTTGGAAATAAATCCCAAAATGAGGCAAGAGCAATGTGCCCCTGAGGAAAAATGGAATTATGAAACAGGAAATGTTAGAAGTGGCCAGCAGTCTGGCAGCAACTTTGAAGACAGAAACAATGATAATCACTTGGATTTGCATCTCTGGCTCAGGCAATGAGAGTTAAGAAAAGATCCTAGGCCAGTGAAATTTTTATTCTAGTGGTGTGGGTCGTAAGTGACCTCAGGCCCACCAGCCTCAAGAGTTTGAGCTAGCCAAAGGTGCTGGGTGCCAAGGCAGGCTGTTTATAATGGCCACCTCATGGCTGTGAAACATCGTCCCAGTTGTATTAATAGGAGCAAAACAAAAACAACCTCCAGTGCTTGTCCCTCACACCTCCCACACTTTCTCTAAGTTCTATCCATGTTAAGCCATGCCATCTCCTGCCTCCCCCGTCTATCTCCATGGCCTCTTATACTCTCCATGCCACCCAATGTTCTTCTATCTATAACCAAAAGAGAAAATGCTGGAAAATCTCAACAGGTCTGGCCACATCTGTAAGGAGAGAAAAGAGCTGATGTTTCGAGTCTAATTGATGCTTTGACAAAGGGTCAGTTAGACTCGAAATGTCAGCTCTTTTCTCTCCTTACAGATGCTGCCAGACCTGCTGAGATTTTCCAGCATTTTCTCTTTTGGTTTCAGATTCCAGCATCCGCAGTAATTTGCTTTTATTCTCCTATCAATAAGCATTATCCAGATTTTCCCTAAGACTAACTCTGTCTCTCCACTGATACCCATGGCCCCTCATATTCTCTGTGCCAACCAATGACTCACTTTTTGATTAACCTTCAATATGCTTTCTTGGCCAAGAGCTGAGACATCACTTAGTCTATTAAACAGTTACACTTAAGGAAAGACATTGGTTGATTAATATTTAATAGTTTTATTCTGTCAATTGCACAATGTTTATTTATCTTTGATCTCAAACTAGACCCCAAATTTAAGTTACATTGTGGCTATAATTTGACAAAATGTGATATACCAGTTACTTTTGAAGGGAATAAAATCACAAGATACTAAGGTTTTGAACAAATAACAATAAACTTTATGATCCAAGGTTTGAGCAATAGTATAAGCTATATTATTTATATACCTTATTTCCATCATTTGGAATGAGGAGAAAAGTGAGGACTGCAGATGCTGGAGACCAGAGTTGAAAAATGTGGTGCTGGAAAAACACAGCAGGCCAGGCAGCATCTGAGGAGTAGGAGAATCGACGTTTCGGCCATAAGCCCTTCTTCAACCCATCATTTGGAATGATCTGGAGTTAACAGAAAAAACTGTTACACCCCACAAGAGCATATAAAATAACAAATGCACTGAAGATACATGCCACTGATTTCTTAGCAACACCCTGAGTATTACTGACACGGTTGGGAATCAAATTTCATTAAAGTCTTAAAGGGATGACATTGCATCTCTTTTGAAGAATTAATTGCTGATCACCCTCTAAAGGTGGATCGTCATGGACTGCCTGAACAATGGCACATGTTTTTGTAGTTCACTCTCCAATTCGGCATTGCCCTCACCAAATTCTGGAAATTGAATTTGAATGCCAATTCGTGGACATAATTTCACCTGGCAGTTAGCATCACTGATCAAACTCTTCAAAATATTAACATGAAAAGACAGGATAGATAAAGATAAATTATTTCCACTAGTTGGAGATGGCATAGTCTAAAAGTTGGGGACAGACCATCAGGACAAATGTTAGGGAGCACATCTACATGTGGTGGTGCCTCAAATGGCAGTGAATGTTGAACCAGTTGTTAATTCTAAAGTCTGCTTAATTTTTGTTAAGCAAAGGTACTAAGGAATATGGGCCAAAGGCAGGTGTACAGAGTAGGCCACAAATCAGCCATGATAACATTGAATGATGGAATTGAAGGCTTGAGGGGCTGAATGGCCTACTCCTCTGCTTATATGTTCCTATGTTCACCAAGCTAGAACTGACCCTGTGTTTTCTCTCTCTCAGCTGCACAATGCAAACCGTGCTTGCTTCATCGTTGCTCTTTAAAACCGAACTATTAGTAAGTTTGGCTTCTTCTGCATTCTCACAAAAAATTGGAAGTACCATGAATGGGAGCTGGGAATCCGAGAATCCGAGAATCCGTTCAGGCCATTATTTGTAAAAGTCTGCAGAGTGTCACCAATCCCTTGAAAATACAGCTCAACAATTCAGATTGATAATGCTTCGATCAGAACTGAGGATATTAAGTGATTAGATTAGATTAGATTACTTACAGTGTGGAAACAGGCCCTTCGGCCCAACCAGTCCACACCGCCCCGCCGAAGCGCAACCCACCCATACCCCTACATTTACCCCTTACCTAACACTACGGGCAATTTATTATGGCCAATTCACCTGACCCTGCACATCTTTGGACTGTGGGAGGAAACCGGAGCACCCGGAGGAAACCCACGCAGACACGGGGAGAACGTGTAAACTCTACACAGTCAGTCGCCTGAGGCGGGAATTGAACCCGGGTCTCTGGCGCTGTGAGGCAGCAGTGCTAACCACTGTGCCACCGTGCCGCCCATAATAGCTTTTTAAAACAAGGTGGAAAAGGGGGTTAGTAAGTTCTCTTAAGAAAGAGAATTGTAACATTTTCGCAGGAACAAATATCACATTTTGTTATCAAAGACCAAACCATTAAATGTAGGGTTATCACCTAGTCTGAAAAAGAAATACACCCTCTAACAGGATTATCTTAAGAAACTAAACAAACTAAATTACCACTTATTTTAAATGTTTGTTAAATGCTTAAAATTGTTTGACTTTATTTTTAGCTCTTGCAATTGTTTGTATCTTATATATGAGAACAGAACTGAGACGCTGAAAACTATCGGTTTGCCGAGCATATATTTAAGATGTTTATTTTCCAGGATACATCTCCTCTTGGCCTTGTTTGTTCATTTTGTGAAACAGTGCACAAATATCAAGGAAAATGAATGCATGCCTCACAAGAAGTCCATATTGTTTATTATGGCAGAAATATTTTGTTCTTGTCTTTTAACCAAGTTACTTGAATTGGAGGATTAAATTCAAAATATTATCAATCAAAGTTCAATATCATTAAAAGAAACAAAATCTTACAAGTAGCCTGAAATGTCAACCTTGACTGAAATGACTCATGAATCTGGTGTCAGGCGGTCACGGTTTGAGCCTGAATCGAGAGACACATAATCTAGGCTAATGCTTTTGTGTCATACTCACTCTGCACTATCCCATATTGAATATTGGGCTGCTATAGAGTCATAGAGATGTACAGCATAGAAACAGAACCTTTGGTCCAACTCGTCCATGTCAACAAGATATCCTAACCTCATCTAGTCCCATTTGCCAGCATTTGGCCCATATCCCTCTAATCCCTTCCTATTCATATTCCCATCCAGATGCCTTTTTAATGTTGCAATTGTACCAGCCCCTACCACTTCCTCTGACAGCTCATTCCATACATGCACCACCCTCTGCGTTAAAAGTTGCCCCTTAGGTCCCTTTTATATCTTTGCCCTCTCACCCTAATAGGCTAATTCTAAAAACGCTATTACAATAATAACATATCATGTACATCAACATAGACAGTGATGCAACATCACATGCTTTGGTTTCTGGTGCACGCTTGTGGAAGCCAGAGCAGAAAGGTGTGTTCTGATAAAGCTTCTGCTTCACGAACCTCTGCAGATTTATTAAGCACTTTGCACGTGTTTAATAATATCAAGAACATTGTACAGCAGCATGACCATTAAAGATTTGCCAAATATTGCACTGTTTAAGATCTCACTAAGATGGAGCAGTAAGCAGGTCAGTATAGCATTATGTAAGGAGGTCAGTTAGCTCAGCTGGCCAGGTGGTTGGTCTTCCATGCAGAGTGATGCCAACAGAATGGGTTCAGTTCCTGAATCTGCTGAGATCAATGTGAAGGCCCTGCCTTTCCACCCTCACCTGAGATACAGTGACCCTCAGATTAAACTCACAGCTGGTGTCTTTCTAATGGGAGGGCAGTTCTATGTTCCTTTGGGGCAGTGGCTTTAAGTTATAAGTGACTGTGCAGGTGATTCCTCCACCAGCAGAACATTAATAATGAGGAACAGTCATGCAGTTGCAACATTGACACCTACCAGACCATGTGGAAAATTGCCCAGGTGTGTCCTGTACATAAAAAGCAGAGGATATCTAACCCAGCCAATTACCGCCTCATCAATGTACTCTCGGTCATCAGTAAAGTGATGGAAGGTGTCATCAAACAGTACCTGCTCAGCGATAACCTGCTCAGTGATGCCCTATTTGGATTCTGCTAGGCCAACTCAGCTCCTGACCTCATAGGCCTAGGCCTTGTGTTATAGACCAGAAAAGGTCCCCTTAAAATAGTTTAAGAAGGTAGCTTAGACCTTGGCGTTTTCTTATTTTGAAGGTAGGTATTTTAAGTGGGTTTTCCTGATGTGATGCAACTGGTCAAACATCTTGACATTAAGCAAAATACAATTTATTTAAACATTATAGTTAAAATGCAAATCACGGAAAGAGGAATTCAGAATAACTTAACTATCGGAAAACTTAACTGAATAATTGATACAGTGCCTATAACAATTAACTGTTCCAATATAGTAACATTGCATAAACACACCCCTTGGCAAAAGGTAAATTCAGGCACAGATTCTTACATGCCAGTTAGCATCAAGAGAGATTCTAGACAAAGTCACAGTTAGGATTCATTTACTGAAGCTCCAACTCTTCAGGGATCCAAACAACTTCCAACTGCTACAATTAAAAAAAACTAGAAACTTGATCTGGGAGAACTGGCCACTCTCCTTCCATTGACACAAAACAAAACCCCTAAAGGCCTCTTAACCTATTGAATTAGGCCACTTTGGCACCTCTGCCTTTAAATCTCTCTTCAAAAAAACTAAGGACAGAATAACCTTTTTAAAATGACAGCGCATCACACTTGGTTCAAACATCACCAACATGAGACAATCTTCCCACTACCGCTTGATATCCGATAGTGTTACCGTCACCGAATCCCTCATTATCAACATCCTAGGGGTTACCATTGACCAGAAACTCAACTGGATTCACCACATGAATACAATAGTTACAAGAGCAGGTGAGAGGTTCAGCATACTGTGGCGAATAACTTACCTCCTCAATCTCCAAAGCCTGTCTGTCATCTACAAAACACAAATCAGGAGTGTGATGGAACACTCCCCACTTGTCAATAACTCTCAAGAAGCTTGATACCATCCAGGACTAAGTAGTCCAATTGTTTGGCACCACATCCACAAGCATCCACTCCTTCACCACTGATGCTTAGTAGCAGGAGTGTATACTATCTACCAGATGCTGTGCAAAAATTTACTGAAGATACTCAGACAGCACCTTCCAAACCTCACGACCAGATCCATTTAGTAGGACAATGGCAGCAGATATTTGGGAACACTACCACCTTCAGGTTTCCCTCCATTCTGACTTGGAAATATACCAATGCATATTAATGATATGGATGAGTTAACTAAATGTTGTTTCACTGTCGCTGAGTCAAAATCCTGGAATTCTCAACCCATCGCAGGTGGACTGCAGTGCTTCAATAAGGCAGCTCAACACCACCTTCTCAAGGACAACTAGGGTTAAGCAATAAATACTGACCACCCAGCGATGCCCACATCTCATGAATGAACAGAAAAACAGAAGGCCTCATGAGATGAAGTAATCAGAGTACTTCTTACATAATTCAATCTGTAGATGAATAACATTCTGGAGCAGGCCAAACTAAATAAATGTGCTCAACAAAAAGGGAGAAGTGCATTTATGTGACTGGCATAGACTTGCAGAGGACTCTGAATATAGCAGTTTGGAATAAGAAACAATCAGACACAGAATTGTCATTTGGATTTTGGATCCTGCCTTTACTGACTACTTACAGCTAAAAGATGATTGAATCTTTGCAAAGATAATACAACTGAGCAGACAGGATGAGAACTTTGTGGTTCATTCTGACAGGCAGAATCCCATCTCCATTGTACCCTGAAGTTGGCAACACAGGTTGATAGAGTGGTCAAGAAGACATACAACATGCTTCCTTCATTGGACAGGGTATTGATTACAAGATTTGGCAGGTCATGTTACAGTTGTATAGGACTTTGGTTTGGGTCACATTTGGAATACTGTGTACAGTTCTGGTCGCCACATTACCAAAAGAATGTGGACGCTTTGGAGAGGGTCCAGAGGCGATTCACCAGGATGTTGTCTGGTATGGAGGGTGCTAGCTATGAAAAGAGGTTGAGTAGATTAGGATTATTTTGATTAGGAAAACGGAGGTTTGAGAGGGGACCTGATTGAAACCTGAAATTTTGACTCTCCTGCTCCGAGGATACTGCCTGAATTGCTGTGCTTTTCCAGCACTACCCTCTTGACTCTAATTCCAGTATCTGCAGTCCTCACTTTCACCAAAAACTTGAGCGCTATGTTCCCACAGCTCAAGACAGGATGTAGGAATAAATGGGTCATTTTCTGAGTGGAAGCCACTGACTAGTGTGGCACTGTCGGCTCAGTGCTTAGACCCAGCTATTCACAATGCATATTAATGATATGGATGAGTTAACTAAATGTAATATCTCCAGGTTTGCAGATGATAAAAATCTAGGTGGGAGGGTGAACTGTGAGGAAGTTGCAGAGAAGCTTTAGTGAGATTTGGGCAAGTGAATTGAGTGGACAAATGTATAGCAAGTGAAGTAGAATGTGGGTAAATGTGAGGCCATTTTTGGTAGCATTATTATTTGAATTGATAGACTGAGAAAGGGGAAGGGACAAAATCAGTCACTGAAAATAAGCATCCAGGTGCAGCAGGCAGTGAAGAAATTATGTTAGCCTTCATGGTGAGATGATTCAAGTACAGAAGCAATTCATATCTGGACTAAATTCATACCTGGACTATTGCGTGTAGTTTTGGTCTCCATATCTAAGGAAGGGTGTTCAGGCTATGGAGAGAGTGCAACAAAGATTTGTCAAACCTATTCATGGGATGGCAAGGCTGATGTATGAAGCAACCTGGATTGGTTCGGATACATTCGTTGGTGTTTAGACAAATAAGGGAGGATCATATAAAATTCTAACAAGACTAGACAGAGTAAATACTGGAAAGATGTTCCCAGTGACTGGGGAGTCCAGAATCAGGGGTTACAGTCCAAGGATACAGAGTAGTTCATTTAGTACTATGATAAGGAGACATGTCTTCACCCAGAGAGTGGTGAGCCTGTGGAATTCTTTGCCACAGATTGTGGTTTAGGCCAAAACATTGAATGTTTTCAAGAAGGAGATAGTGATCATTCTTAGGGCTAGAGGGATCAAAGAGTTTGTGTGAAAGCAGGAACAGAGTGCTGAGTTGGATACAGCCATGATTGAATGGTGAAGCAGCAAAGGTCCAAATGGCTGAACTCTGCTCCTATTTTCTTTGTTTCTATGTTACCATTTCATGTAACGCTATGGCCAGAAATGAAGCCGGTGTACCTTTTTACACCTAGAAAATGTTCCCATCCACACTTACCAAAACAAAAAAATGGAAATTGATTCTGTTTTAAAGCTGGCAGTTATTTCACTTGTGACAGATCAGGACATCATCCTAGTGCCAAATTCCAATGGCTCCCACAGAAAGTACATAAATCTTACTTAATTAAAGAAAGCAATTAGAAGCAAAGTTCATCCTATGTTCATCTGTGAATGAGAGCTTAGCAAATTTGGGGGGAAAAGTTCAAACTTCACAAAGTTAAGTGCAATTAATAGAAGCTGAAAATGTGTTGCTGGAAAAGCGCAGCAGGTCAGGCAGCATCCAAGGAGCAGGAGAAACGACGTTTCGGGCAATTAATGGAATAAAAGCAAAAGATTGCAAATGCTGATTATAGAAATAAAAACCAAAAGGGCTGGAGAAAGGTTTAGCAGGATCTGTGGAGAGATTCAATGTATTGAGTCTAGTATATCTCTTCAATCGAACTGAAATCTACGTGAAACAAAGGTGGTGGGAGGAGTTATGAAAACAGGTGGTAACCATAGACAATAGACAATAGGTGCAGGTGTAGGCTATTCTGCCCTTCGAGTCTGCACCACTGGTCACTGCCTGCAATTCCATAATTGAGCTGTTTATCACTACTCTTTGTTTCCTGTCAGCCAACCAACTTTCAATCCAAGTTAGTACTTTGCCCCCAATACCATGCGTCCTAATTTTGCTCACTAACCTCCTATGTGGGACTTTATCAAAAGCTTTCTGAAAGTCCAGGTACACTACATCTACTGGATCTCCCTCGTCCATCTTCAGAGTTACATCCTCAAACAATTCCAGAAGATTAGGCAAGCATGATTTCCCCTTCATAAATCCATGCTGACTCTGACTTATCCTGTTATTACTATCCAGATGTGTCGTAATTTCATCCTTTATAATAGACTCCAACATCTTTCCCACCACTGAGGTCAGACTAACTGGTCTATAATTTCCTGCTTTCTCTCTCCCATCTTTCTTAAAAAGCGGTACAACATTGGCCACCCTCCAATCCGCAGGAAGTGATCCCGAATCTATCAAACTCTGGAAAATAATCACCAACGCATCCACGATTTCTCGAGCCACCTCCTTCAGTACCCTGTGATGTAGACCATCAGGCCCCGGGGACTTATCAACCTTCAGACCTAACAGTCTCTCCAACACTCCTTTATATTATTGGCCAGTTTACCTTCGTACCTCATTTTTTTCTCTGCGTATTTCCTTCTTCGTAAAGCGCTGTTGATCTTTAAAAACTTCCCAGTCCTCCGTTTTCCCACTTATCTTTGCTATGTTATACTTTTTCTCTTTTAACTTTATATATTTCTTTATATGTGAGGGGGTGCCCAGAGAGAAAAAAAATCAGAGTGAGTGATAGTGGTGGTGAAAGAGAGAAAAAGTTGAAGAATAGGTGTTAATGTTATTAAGGTAGGTTTAATAATAGACAGTACAGTGGCTCAGTCGATAGCTCTGCTGCCTCACAGCGCCATGGGCTCAGGTTTAATTCCAGCTTTGGGTGTCTGTGTGGAATTGTCTCTTGAGCATTTTTGAAGACTTCACAATCCAAAAACACAATGATTGAGTCATAAAATAGAATTTTGCTCATAACATATTTCAGCATAGTCTCACATATTCACACATCCCTAAATGTCGTCCACTTTGGCGTGTCGACTCAAATGATCCATTTAAAGGAAATGAAAATGGAAATTTCTGTGTAAGAATGACACTAAGTTCCAATCCTTGCCCTTGAATAATGTATGATTATAATAACGACGAGAACCAGATTCAGTCCTTTTTCTTTCTCTTCTTGAAGACAGTGACTTGCGGCTGGGTATTGGCAGCCCTCCAGGACCTTGCAACAAATCATCATGCTTTATGTGTCAAATGAATGATGATGGATATTCATTTGTGGGTGTAGGGGTGGAGGGGATGCATCAGATGCATCAGATCCAATTTTGTCATTATTTGATGTTCACAGATGTGTACATTGTGGCAGGATCATCTTGAATGGAAACCAATCCTGACTATTTCCAAAAGTTCTCTCTCTCTGGAATGAGAGCTATTGCAGCCCACAGTCACTCTCTTAGGTGAAATTAACTGCCTCAGCAAAGATGTGGCCCTGAATCTGGGACCTCTCTGGTTTTGTCTTGGCTCAATATGGAGCCTTTAGAGAAAGGGGGCAAATAATCAACAACTTACCAAGTTTTTTAGAATCACAAAATCTCTATGGTGTGGAAACAGACCATTCAGCCCAACAAGTCCACAGCGATACTCTGAAGATGATCCAACCCATTCCCATACTCTATATTTCCCCTGACTAGGGCACCTAGCCGACTCATGCCTGAATGTTATGGGCAATTTAGCATGGCCATTTCACCTAACCTGCACATCTTTGGACTGTGGGAGGAAACCAGAGCACCCAGACAGGGGGAAAATGTGCAAACTCCATGCAGGCAGTCACCCAAGGCTGGAATCAAACCCAGCTCCTTGCTGCTGTGAGGCAGCAGTGTTAACCAATGAGCCACTGTGCCACTCCACAGTGGAGCAGTAGTGATTGTCATTTTTCTCTGATGTGTTCACCCTGCATAATCAGAGGCCCGAAAATTTGTCAGTTTGTGAAACTGAAATTGAAAGTTCATCTACCTGGGACCAAATGATGCCGACACTTCAAGAACATGAAGATCCTGCCCTATCCTGAATACTTATGACAGAACATGAAATGGGACAAGCAGAGTGCTTCTTATGGATAAGATGGGACGAATGGCCTTTTTCTATGATAGAAATTTACGCATTTGAAATGGAGTGTGGACTGAGTACTAGCACTCTTTCCAAACCACAGAAACTGTCAAAAATCCAAAGTTTGGTTAGGTTTTGGAGCTGCAGATAGATATCAGGAATCACTAAAAAAAAACTGTTCTTGACGAAGACATATAAGACATTGGTGTAATATCATAAAACTAATGCAAATTACCACTTGGGAAGCTTGTAGAAAGTACAATTTGGCATGATTTATGTGCTAAAAACAATTGTTCTTTTGTTTACACCTCATACATTATTCAATGGCAAGGATTGGAACTTAGTGTCATTCTTACACAGAAATTTTCATTTTCATTTCCTTTAAATGGATCATTTGAGTCGACACGCCAAAGTGGACGACATTTAGGGATGTGTGAATATGTGAGACTATGCTGAAATATGTTATGAGCAAAATTCTATTTTATGACTCAATCATTGTGTTTTTGGATTGTGAAGTCTTCAAAAATGCTCAAGAGACAATTCCCATGCCCTTGTTCAAGCTCTGTGCAGTAAATCTCTAGATTACACAACGTGAATAATATTTGTTCCTTTGCAGGCGCACTCAGCACATTGTAATCTTACCACATCTTTAGCAAGAAGGAGAAGAGATCCAGCTGCGGTGTTCGGATGGATAGACAGCACATTGCATCGCATTGGTTTTATGGAACAGACTGACCTCCTTACATTCCGATGCCTTAACTCACAGGCAATGTCCATAATCAAGTACTGTAGTTTGGAATTTCTTTTCTTGCTTGTCAGTTTTTTCCCAAACTTTTAGCCAATTGAACGACAATATACTACATTTTCGACAATCAAATTGGCATGCAGCCATTGATAAAAACTTTAATTGCTGACAGATGTGAAGACTTCCGAAGGATCTCTAAACTTTATTATGAGAAGATCATGATTAAAGAAAAGTTTTGCTCATGGAATACTTAGGCCTGAAATCATGTTCCTTTCCCTGCACAAACACACAAGAAATAGATACAGGAGTAGACTTTGTGAGCCATTTAGCCTGCTCCATCATTCAATGCGATCATCATGATTCATATACTTTTTTTGAGGAGTCTGCATTAAATAGTATCTTGTACTAATATTGAAAGCTAAAGAAGATAATTACTTTCAGTTTAATTTATTTCCCTGTAAATATAAAACATTTTTTTCCTTTGGTTTTAACTTGGGATTCCACGTAGGACCAACTAACTAATCTGAGTTAGTCAGAGCAAGTATCACAGAAATCTGAATTCGAAGTATGAATAAAACCAGTACATTGAGTGAAAACCACTTATCTAATACATAAGATATTTAACATGGTAAAATATTCCAAGACACTTCATAAATCTATTAGAAAACAAATTGTGACACTTTGGTTTTAAGAAGTGTCTTAAATGTCAAAAACGATAGAACGGTGTAAGGAGGTATTTTCAGAGCTCGCATCCTTGGCAACAAAGTGGCTGACAGTGCAGCAATTAAACTCAGGATGCTATGGGCCAGAATTAGATGAGTGTAGATACTTCAGAGAGCTGTGGGGCTGAGGAGATTGTAGGGATACTGGAGGGTGAGGCTGAGGAGACATCTGAGTACAAGATTGAAAATTTTACAATGAAGATTTGAATTTATGATAACATAAACTAATGTTACCCTTAGGGAGAAAGGAGGTTGTGCCCAGAATGTATCCCATATTTTGTACTTTCATTTTCTACCTTCCATAAATGTAAAGTCCATTCAAACTTTGCTTTCTGGTTCCTGACTTGTAACAAGTCCCATTCACCCATTATTCATCTCCTTCCTAATCAACATTGGCTTCTGGTTAAGCAATGTCTCAATTTCAAATTCTCATCCTTGTTTACAAGTCCCGCCATTGCTTTGCCTCTCCCTGTGCACCTCCAATTCTTGTCTCCACACTTTCCCTGTTTTTAATCACTTCATCATTGCTATCTCTGTCTGAGGTTTACAGGACTCTACACTCTCAAATTTCCTTCCTCAAGTTCTCTGTCTCCCAACTACTCATTCCTCTTTTAAGATGCTGCTTGCAAACTACCTCTTTGATCAAAATTTTCATTGAGTGACTTGATGTCAAATTTCATTTGCTAATGCTCCTCTGAAGCACTTTGCAACATTTCACTGTTTTAAAGCCACTATCTAAATTGTTACCTGTTACAAAGTGTATGAAAAAAAAGATGATGGGGTAGTGATACTGTCACTGGCTTTGCGATTATGCTTATGCTTTGTTGAGATGAGTTCAAATCCCAATGACAGCTGGTAGAATTCAAATTCAAATCAAGAAATGGAGACATGGATAGAGCAGGGTGAGGAATGGATGTTGCAGGTTCCAGGGTTTAGATCTTTCATTAAGAACAGGCAAGGCGGTAAAAGAGAGGGAGGTGTGGCCTTGTTAGTCAAGGATAGTATAATGGTGGCTGAAAGAACTTTTGACGAGGACTCATCTACTGAGGTAGTGTGGGCTGAGGTTTGAAACAGGAGAGGAGAGGTCACACTGCTTGGAGTTTTTTTAGGCTTCTACAGACTTCCAGGGAGGTGGAAGAGAGAATTGGCAAAATTATTCTGGGTAGGAGTAAAAGGGACAGGGTGGTCATTATGGGGGACTTCAACTTCCCCAACATTTACTGGAAATGCTGTAACTCTAGTACGTCGGATGGATCAGTTTTTGTCCAATGTGAAAAGGAGGGTTTCCTGCCACAGTATGTTGAAGGGCCAACAAGAGGGGAGGCCACACTGGATCTGGTGCTTGGTAATGAACCAAGCCAGGTGTTTGATTTAGTTGTAGGTGAACACTTTGGAGACAGTGATCATAATACAGTTACGTTTAGATTAGCAATGGAAAGGGATAGGTACATGCCACAGGTCAAGAGTTATCGATGGGGCAAGGGTAATTATAATGCAATAAGGCAAGAATTAGGAAGCATAGAATGGGATAGCAAAATGCAGGGAATGCAGACAATGGAAATGTGGAGCTGGTTTAAGGAACAGATATTGTGTGTCCTTGATAGGTATGTCCCAGTCAGGCAGGGAGGAAGTGATAAGGTAAGGCAACCGTGGTTTACTACAGAAATTGCATCTCTTGTTAAGCAGAAGAAGGACGCTTATGTATTGATGAGGCAAGATGGTTCAGATGAGGCAATGGAGAGTTACAGATCAGCCAGGAACGATTTAAAGAGAGAGTTAAGAAGAGCAAAGAGAGGACATAAGCAGTCTTTAGCAAATAGAATAAAGGAGAACCCTAAAGCTTTCTATAGGTATGTGAGGAATAAAAGGATGACTAAGGTAGGAATAGGACTAGTCAAAGACAGAAGTGGGAAGTTGAGTGTGGACCCTGTGGAGATCGGATAGGTGCTAAATGAACATTTCTCATCGGTTTTCACTCAAGAATATTGTAGAGGAGAAGAATGAGGTACGAGATATTAGACTAGAAAGGATCGAGGTTAGTTACAAACAGGCGTTATCAATTCTTGAAGGCATGAAAATAAACAAGTCCCCTGGGTCCGATGGAATTTATCTGAGGATTCTCTGGGAAGCTAGGGAGGAGATAGCAGAGCCTTTGGTTTTGATATTTGAGTCGTCATTATTTACAGGTTTAGTATCTGAGGACTGGAGGATTGCAAATGTTGTGCCCTTGTTCAAGAAGGGTAATAGAGAAAACCCAGGTAATTGTAGACCAGTTAGCCTTACTTCTGTAGTAGGAAAGGTTTTGGAAAGGATTATAAGAGATAAGATTTATAATCATCTTGCAAGCAACAATTTGATTTCAGATAGTCAACATGGTTTTGTCAAGAGCAGGTCATGTCTCACAAACCTCATTGAGTTTTTTGAGAAGGTGACCAAGCACGTAAATGAGGATAGGGCAGTTGACATGGTATACATGGACTTCAGTAAAGCCTTTGATAAGGTTCCACATGGTATGCTGTTGGAGAAAATGCAGAGGCATCTAATTGAGGGTGATTTAGCAGTTTGGATTAGAAACTAGCTTTCTGAAAGAAGGCAGTGAGTGGTGGTTGATGGAAAATATTCAGCCTGGAGTCTGGTTACTAGTGGTGTGCCACAAGGATCTGTTTTGAGACCACTGCTGTTTGTCATTTTTAAAAATGACTTAGACGCAGGCATAGGTGGATGGATTAGTAAATTGCAGATGACTCTATAGTCAGTGGAGTAGTGGATAGTTTGGAAGAACATTGTAGGTTGCAGCGGGACTTGGATAAACTGCAGAATTGGGCTCCGAGGTGGCAAATGGAGTTCAATGCAGCTAAATGTGAAGTGATGCACTTTGGGAAGAATAACAGGAAGGCAGAGTACTCGGTCAATGGAAAGATTCTTGGTAGTGTGGATGTGCAGAGGGATCTTGGAGTTCATGTACACAGATCCCTGAAAGTTGCCACCCAGGTTGAAGTGCTGTTAAGAAGGCATAAGTGTGTTAGGTTTCATTCGTAAAGGGATTGAGTTCCGGAGCCGCAATATCATGCTGCAATTATACAAAATGCTAGTGCGGCCACACTTGGAATATTGTGTACAGTTCTGGTCACCATATTTCAGGAAGGATGTGGAAGCATTGAAAAAGGTGTAGAGGAGGTTTACCAGATGTTGCCTGGTCTGGAGGGAAGGTCTTATGAGGAAAGACTGAGAGATTTGGGTCTGTTCTCATTGGAAAGATAAGGCTAAGAAGGGATTTGATGGAGACATACAAGATGATCAAAGGATTAGATAGGGTAGACAGTGAAAGTCTTTTTCCTAGGATGATGACGTCAGCTTGTACGAGGAAGCATAACTACAAATTGAGGGGTGATAGATTTAAGACAGATGTTAGAGGCAGGTTCTTTACTCAAAGAGTGGTAAGGGTGTGAAATGCCCTACCTGCCAATGCAGTCAACTCAACCACATTAGGGGGATTTAAACAATCCTTGGATAAGCACATGGATGATGATGGGATAGTGTAGGGGGACGAGCTGAGAAAAGTTCACAGATTGGCGCAACATTGAGGGCTGAAGGGCCTGTTCTGTGCTGTATTGTTCAATGTTCTATGTTCTAAATCTAAGATATAAAAGGATAGTATTGGTAACAGTGCCCATGACAGTTGTTTTTCACTCTTTATTCTTTTACAGCAGTAGGTATCACTGATTAAGCCAGCATTTGTTATCTGTCCCTAACTGCCCCTTGAACTCAATGGCTTACTGGAGGGTCATGTAGGCCAGACCAGTTAAGGACAGCAGATGTCCTTCCCAATGGTCTTCGTGAATTAGCTTGTGTTTAATGACAGTTGATGATAGTTTCACCATTATTCAATTGCAGATTTATTAATTGCCAGTTGCCATATTGGAATTCACTCAGCACCCAAACAGCAGTGGCCTGAGTCTTTGGATTATTAGTCCAGGGATGTTACCACTACAGCATTAGATTCCCAATCAGGTTCATTCATGTCATTAGAAGAACAAAGCCTGGTCGAGGCATGTGGCTCCAAATCCACAGCAAAGTGAATGACTCTCAACTGTCCTCTGAAATGGCCAATCAACCCAATCATATCAAGGGCAATTAGGAATGGGCAACAAAATGTTGACCTTGTCAGCGATGTCCACATCCCATTGGACAATTAAAGCAAAGACTTAGTAGAAAGATTTTGTAAAATGTCAAGAGGAAGAAGTGATTCTTTGAGCAGGGACATAACAGAGTGCAAAGAATGTCTGGTCAAATGCTAGAAGAAATGTTAGTAAAAATCTCAAGAAAGTCAGAACTCTCAGCAATCAAAATGTAGATTCGAATGTAAATTTTGAAGATTGGGGAGTGTGTCATAGCTGGTTGCAAAGTAGATCTTTGAGACTACTTGTGGGCAAACACAATGTATGAAATGCAGACTTCCTTGCAGTGTGAAATTAAAAGCGCAGAGAAGGTAGTCAGTGAAGGAAAGAAGATCGCTCAGACCAAACAGTGTGTGAAGCAAATGAAGATTGGAAACTTCACCACAGCAGAATAAGGTTCTGAACAAAGGATCACAACCACCCGATGAAGGAGCAGCGGTCTGAAAGCTAGTGCTTCCAAATGAACCTGTTGGACTATAACCTGGTGTTGTGTGATTTTTAACTTTGTACACCTCAGTCCAACATCGGCATCTCCAAATCTGAACAAAGGCCAACAACTATCCATAACTTTATGACATCAATTCACATCAAATGGCATTATTTACAATGAGTTTGATGATTTAAAGGTATAAAACAAGCTCACCTAAGGAAGATGTACTGGCATTGGAGGCAATTCAAGGAAGGCTCATGAGGCTGATCCTAGGTAAGGAGAGATTGTTTCAAGAATAGAGGTTAAATAGATCGGGCCTATCTTCAGTGAACAAATAAAAATGAGAAATTATTTTATTTAAACATACAAGATTATTATGGGACTTGGAAGCGTAGTTATTGAAAGGTCATTTCTCTTTATGGGAAGATCTGGCACCAGAGGCATAATCTCAGAGTAAGGATCACCCACTTAAGACAGAGATGAGGTGAAATTTATTTTCTCAGAGGCTAATATGTAGAATTCTTTATTAAGAGGGCAGTAGAGACTGCGTTAAGCACATTCAAAATACCTATTCGCCTGTAACTTTGCTGCTGTGACAAAAGATTACAGAATGTGTTTCAGCCACCCAGCAGCAATGTACCTTCGATTTTATTTTTGTAATGCATGGTTGATTTGTTTAAGCCCACAAGTCTTTTAAAAATTTCGGGGTACTGCAAAAGAGTGGAAACCTAAAAGGATAAGCTTGTTTGTGATCCATGTGAAAGATTTTAGCTTGCTTTTGGACAAAATTCCACCTTTAATCAACACCACTGTACACAGATTTTTAATGTAGAAGGAAACCAAGGGATATGGAGAGGAAAACAGGAAAATGGAATATCAGATCAACCATGATTTCATTGAATGACTGTACAGACTCAGTGGGCTGAATGGCCTCTTTCTGCTTCTATATCTTATGGTGTTGTGGATTTTTGAATGGAGAAATCATATTTTGCAAAGCTTTTGGAGTTTTTTTCAGAATATTGTTAACTAAATTAATAAGGAGTCAGTGAATGCTACGTACATGGATTTTCAGGAAACTATTTATATGGGAATACTTCTAGCAAAATTAAAGCGCTTGGGATAAGAGATAGTATACTGGCATAAATTAAGGATGGGCTAACCAGCGGAAAACAGACAATAACAATGAAATGGTCTTGGATCTCGAATCCATGATGATGTCTTATACCTTCCCCAGTGAAGCCAGAAATAAAATAATCATTTAGCTTCTCTGCAATTTCTCTCTTCCCATTATAAATTTGTCTTAGCCAGGCATTTCTTTTTGACATGCTTATTGAAACTTTTACAGTCCATTTTTACATTTTTTGCTAGGTTATATTCATGGCAAATTGTGATGACTGAAGTCTCACAAGGATCAGTACTAGGCCTCAGCTATTCACAAATATATCAATGCTTTGGATGTGAGGACCAAATACAACATTTTCAAGTGTGCAGATGACACAAAGCTGCATGGGAAAGCATGCTGAGTAGAAAATATAAAGTGGCTATAAGTGAATTTATATTGACGTGGTGAATGGGAAAGAACTTGGCAGATAGCAGATAATATGGAAAAATGTGAGTTTATCCACTCAGAGGAACAGATATGCAGTGTATTTCTTAAATGCCAAGAGATTATAAAGTGTAGATGTACATAGCGACCTGGATCAGTAAGTCATCGAAAGCTAACATGCAGAAGCAGCAAGCAATTAGGAAGGCCAATGAAATATTAGCCTTTATTATGATGGAATCTGAGTACAAGAGTAGTGAAGTCTTGCTTCAGTTGTTTAGGATCAAAACGTGATTCCTGATGAAGAGCTTATGCTTGAAACTTTGACTCTCCTGCTCCTCGGATAGGCCTGCCTGTGCTTTTCCAGCACCACACTTCTTGACTCTGATCTCCAGCATCTGCAGTCTTCACTTTTTGCCTTCAATTGTTTAGAACCATGCTTAGTCCACTCTTGAAACGTTGCATGCAGTTTTAGTCGCCTTACCTTAGGGAGAGTGCAATAAAGGCTTATTCTTGGTACGACAGATTATGCTTATGACAAGTGTCAGTTAGTAAATACAATTGAGAGCCAAACCGAATGCAGGAGGCTTAGAAGAGAGGTGAAAAAGCAAATACAGGTCATTCTGCTATAAAGAGCACATCGTTAATGCGGATTTGTTATACTGTGATTGATGAATTAGGGACTGTTTCTAAAGGTCGAACTTTTAAAGCATGTATTGGTTATAATGCAATTCTGGCCCCATTATTTTAAATGTTGCTGCTATTACATGATTTTCTTATAACATGGGATGGCATGAGAACCGAACTATTGCTTTATAGCAGAACTGACTTTAAGAGAACAAATGAGGTATGTTAAAAGAAAGACTGGCAGCTAACATGCAAGGATATTGCAAATTTCTCCTCAGCTTCATAACCAGTACAAAAGTGGTGAAAGGTGGAGTAGAGCAGATGTAGGTTGAAAAGGAGATTTACACATGGAACCAAAAGGTGTGGCAGAGGTGTCAAAAGAATATTTTCCATCTGTCTTTATCTGCCAAGGCTGAGGTAACAGAAGGAGACACAGTCAATGAAGGAATTTAAAATTGATAAGGAAGATGTATTGAATAAGCAGTCAGCACGTAAAATTGATAAGGCACTGGGACTGGATGAGATGCATTCAAGAATATTGAAGGAAGTGAGAGTGGAAATTGCTGAGGCTTTGGGAATAATCTTTCAATCTTCCCTAGAAACAGGGATAAGGCTAGAGGACTGGAGAATTACAAACATTATGCTGTTGTTCAGAAAGGGTTATAAAGATAAGCTCAGCAATTGTAGACAGTCGGTTTAACTTCAGTGATGGGAAACTGCGAGAAACAATTAATCAGAATTGAATTAATAGTTACATGGAAAATTCAGAAGAGCCACAATGCATTTATTAATGTAAAATCTGTATCTAACTAATTCGCTGGAGATTTTTTAAGAGTTGATAAGGGTAAGGCTGGTAATATGGTATACAGGACTTACAAAAGGCATTTGTAACACTGCAACACAAGGGACTTGTGAGGAAAGTTATAGGCCATGAAATAAAAGTGACAGTAGTGACATAAATATAAAATTGGCTGAATAATTAGAAAACAATAGAACCCCCACACTGTGGAAACAGGCCATTTGGCCCAATAAGTCCACACCATTCCTCCAAAGAGTAACCCACCCTGACCCCTACATTTACCTTGCCTAATGCAGCTAACCTACACATCCATGAACACTATGGGCAATTTAGCATGGCTAATTCACCTAAACTGCATATCTTTGAAATGTGGGAGGAAATTGGAGCAACCAGAGGAAACCCACACAAACACAAGGAGAATGTGCAAATTCCACACAGACAGTTGCCCAAAGCTGAAATTGAACCTGGATCCCTGGTATTATAAAGCAGCAGTGCTAACCAGTGAACCACACTGCCACAATGTCTCAGGTCTAGTGATCCTTTCATCAGAACTGAACTTCTCTCCACAGGTACAATCAAACCTGCTGCATTTTTCCAGCATTTTCTGAACAACAATGCAATGTTTGTACTTCTCCAGCCCTCTAGCACTATCTCTGTTTCCAGGGAAGATCAAAAGATTATTCCGAAAACTTCTGCAATTTCCACTTTCACTTCCCTCAATATTCTTGAATGCATCTTATCCAATCCCAGTGTCTTAGCAATTTTAAGTGCTGACAGCTTGTACAATACATCCTCTGATGGCTAATGGGTATTATTGAGCTGGAAAAAGGCTTGTATTAAGTTACCCATGGGTCAGTATTGGAATCATTGCTTATAAATGATCTAGATCTTGTTATGCAGGGTATAGTTTCAAAGTCTGTGAATGAGACAAAACTTGGGTCAATTGCAAACTGCAAAGAGGATGGTGCTAAACTTCTAAAGAAAATAGTTAATTGGCAGATGGAGATCAATGCAGAGATGAATGAAGTAGTACATATTAGTACAAAGAACATGTAGAGTGAGTACAAAAGAATAAGTTTCATTCTTAAGTTTGTTCAAGAGCAGAATGATTTATATGAACATGTGCATATGTCTTTAAATTTGGCGGGCCAGAGAGAGCTGTTAGTAGTGTTCAACTTCCCGAGGGCTCTGGACAGAATAAGTAGGAAGAAACACTTCTCATCCAGAAACAGACTGAGAGCAAGAGGACACAAATTTTAAACCGAAGAACAGCGGATGCTGGAAATGACAAACCAAATCAGGAATTGCTAGAAAAACTAAACTGGTTTGATGGCACCTGTGGAAAGAAGTTCAGTTCTGATGAAGGGTCACTGGACCTGAGGTATCTCTCCACAGATGCTGCCAGATCTGCTGAGTTTTTCCAGCAATTTCTGATTTTTTAATGCAAATTTTAAGTGATTTGTAAAAGAAACAAATGTGAGGTGAGATGCACAAGTGTGTTTAGGTCTGAAGTGTGCTGCCTGGAAGTGTGGTTGAGGCAGGTTCAAATGAGTCATTCTTGAGGATATTGGATGATTATTTAATTAGAAACATTGAAGAAATGGGAAATTGGTATTAAGTCAAAATGCTGAGAGATAAATTACAAACATGATGGGCTGAATGGTCTCCTTTTATACCATAACAATCCTGTGATTTACTCTTGAGAGTTTGAAAAATGAAAAGTAATCTCATTGAAGTCTACAAACACTTAAATGTATGCACTTAAAGGAGTCTATTATCAAGGAAGAAATAGTAAGGCATCTCGATAGAAATTGTCCCATTGAGCAGCTGCAACATGGGACATGAAGGGCAAGTTGTGCTTAACAAATCTTTTGGAGTTCCATAAAGGCATTACGAGCAAGGTGGACAACGGTGACCCAGAGGATATGGTGTACCTAGATTTCCAAAAGGTGTTCACACAAGGTGCCACACAAGAGGCTGCTGCATAAGATTAGGATGCATGGTGTTAGGGGTAGAGTATTAGCATGGATAGAGGATTGGTTGATTAATAGGAAGCAAAACGTGGGATAAATGAGTGCTATTCTGGTTGGCAATCAGTAACCAGTGGTGTGGCTCAGGCATCGGTGTTGAGACCACAATTATTCACAATTTATATCGATGATTTGGAGTTTGGGACCAGATGTACAGTGTCAAAGTTTGCAGATGACACTAAGATCAGCGGCAGAGCAAAGTTTGTAGAAGACTGAGAAACTTTGTAGAGTAACATAGATACTTTAAGTGAGTGGTCAAAGGTCTGGCAGATGGAATACAATGTTGATAAACATGAAGTAATCCATTTTGGTAGGAGTAACAGCAAAATAGATTATTGTTTGAATGGTAAAAAATTGCAACATGCTGCTATGCAGAGGGACCTGGGTGTCCTTGTGCAAGAATCACTGAAGGTTGGTCTGCAGGTGCAACAGGTAACTAGGAAGGCAAATGGAATTTTGTACTTCATTGCTGAAGGGATTGAATTTAAAAGCAGGGAGATTAAGTTGCAGCTATGCTGGGTGCTGGTGAGGCCACACCTGGAGTACTGTGTGCAGTTTTGGTTTCCTTGCTTGAGAAAGAATGTACTGGCATTGGAGGGGATGCAGAGGAGGTTCACAAGGATGATTCCAGAGTTGAGGGTTGGCTCATGAGGAGACACTGAGTAGACTGGGGTTATATTCATTGGAATTCAGAAGAATGCAGTGGGATTTTATAGAAACATATAAAATTATGAAGGGAATAGATAAGGTAGAAGTAGAGAGAATTTTCCACTGGTAGATAAAACTAGGACAAGAGGGCAGAACCTCAAGATTAGAGGGAGTAGATTTAGGACTGAACTGAGAAGGAAATTCTTCACCCAAAGGGTTGTGAATCTATGGAATTCCCTGCCCAGTGAAGTAGTCGACTCTACTTCAGTAAATGTTTTTAAAGCGAAGATCCGCGACTCCCTTGTCAGATCCACACCCCCCACCGACCCAACCTCCACTCCCGGCACCTTCCCTTGCAACCGCAGGAGGTGCAACACTTGCGCCCACACCTCCCCCCCCACTTCTCTCCAAGGCCCCAAAGGAAACTTCCATACCCGCCACAGATTCACCTGCACCTCCACCACATAGGTAGGGAGGAGGGACTTGGAGGAGGGGAGTTGGAAGTGGAGGAGATGCGGTGGAGGGCACCGTCGACCACGTCGCCTTCCTGACCTGCAGTCTTCTTGTTGACCTCTCCGCCTCCATCCTACTCCGACCTATCACCCTCACCTTGACCTCTTTCCACCTATCACATTTCCAACGCCCCTCCTCCAAGTCCCTCCTCCCTACCTTTTATCTTCTCCTGCTGAACACTCTCTGCTCATTCCTGAAGAAGGGCCTGTGCCCGAAACGTCGAATCTCCTGTTCCCTGGATGCTGCCTGACCTGCTGTGCTGTTCCAGCAATAAAGTTTCAACTTTGATCTCCAGCATCTGCAGTCCTCACTTTCTCCCCAAAAGCGAAGATAGACTTTTTTTAACAATAAGGGAATTAAGGGGTACGGTGAGATCGTGGGTAACTGAGTTGAGTCACGAAAAGATCAGCCATGATTGTATTGAGTGGCAGAGCAGGCTCGAAAGGCCAGATGGCTGACTCCTGCTCCTAGTTCTTATGTTCTTATGTACATAGGATAGATGCAGGTAAGATATTTCCCCTAGTTGGGTATCTAAAACCACTTCAGAATAAGAGGGAAGCCACTTGGGACTGAGACGAAGACATTTGTTTTACTCAGCGTGTCAAGAGTGTTTCGATTCTCAAACCCAGAAAACTATGACAGCTTAGACATTGAAATATATCTAACATAGAAAAGTACAGATTTCTGAATACCAATAATGTATGTAAACATTATGCTGCCTCCACATTTAAATGATTTCAGTTTGCAGCCATTAAACTGCTCACTAACTGCTCAGTCCTCAAAGGGGACCCAGTAGAATGTGGATGCGATATTTCAAGATAAGCTGCTGCAGATTGCCCTGGAACATTGGGCTCTCAGGATTTCTGACACAACACTGAAAGTATTAGTCCAGTAGGTAGAAAAGAAGAGAGACTCAAGGTTTATGAAGGGAGCCGAGAGATCATCAAAATACTCCCTGAGAAGAAAAAGGCAGCAGATGCAAGAGTGCACAACGTTTAGAATCTGAGCCCAAGGATCTGGCTGGAATTTCAGAAAAGGTTCAATGAGCTCTGATGATTGATTAAAGTCAGTGAATAAATCTTCTCATGAAAATTTCTGATTTCTGCACTCCCAATCTCTCACACTGACCAAAGATGATATCCAAACGTTCACTTATCAGTTGTTATGGCTGGCAGTCCCATACTCATTTCTCACTGCTTCAACTTACCTCCAGTTATTCAGCCTTGGGAAGTAAATCACACTAATATATTCACTCACATTCCTCCTTTTTTTTTTGCATGATGAGGTGGCTGATAAACATAGGGAGTAGTAGCAGAGTTCTGGGGCAGACATACCTCCATCCTTGGAGGAGATAGTGCTCTGTATCATGAGTCAGCAGTGACTGAGGTAAATTTTATCTAAACCACTGAGAAAGCTGAGGACGATGGTATGTTTCTGCTTCACGCTTTTCATAACTCCTATCTCACTTTTTTTCTGCTGTTTGGCATGACATGCAAAGTATTAATGGTGTGATCTTGGACATCTTGTTTTAAACCACCCCTCCCTCCCTCAGTAAAAGCTTCATTTAGTGCATTTTTGATTTCAGATATCTATAAGTTGTCCTTTGGTTAACCACTTCATCCTTATGAGGAGGGGTGACAACTACATCCAACTTCTGATAAACAAGCACTGTAACTTGTCTCGAGTATTTGGATTAACATTTGAAGCTTACATCATAATGATGATGTCGAATGATATCAAACTCACGTGGTATTGTACAGAGAAATGGACGGAAGCAAAAATTCTAATCTCGTGGGAAGAGAATATATTTATAAATCAAGCTGGAAGGAAACGTTTTTGCAGATGTCCTCATGGGCTCCAGCAGCATTACTATGGGAGCTAAACAGCCCCAAAAACCTTAGCACACAACAAAGCAGTTTTGATAATTGCACACTCCAGCTCAGAAGCTGTAGCTTAGGAGATGACATACAGTTGGAATCAATCATTAGATCTAGAGGCCTGAACACATACCAACAACAGCTTCTTCCTTGCCATTATTAGACTGATGAATGAACTCACTGACTTCAAATAATTCGCGTACCTCCTGTGTAATGTAACCTGCATGCCTCACTCTGTCTAAGGACCCTATGATCACTACATCTTTGCTTGCTCAGATCTGCCTGCACTGCTCACAAACAAAACTTTTCACTGTGCTTCGTTATACGTGACTGTAATTAATTAAGCCAAACAATGATCCCCAGCTTTTGATTCTCACACAACAGGAAATAAGTTTTTATATCTATTCAGTCATCACTTCAGTATCTTAAATGTTTTAATTAAGGCACCTCTGACTTTTCTAAACTCCTAGCCTGCAATCTGCTAATTTCAGGTATTAGTCTAGTAAACCATCTCTGAACTGCTTCTAATGCATTAGTCAGTACCATACAGAGTAATCTACAGATGGTCTCACTAATGCCACATGGAAATGAAGTATAACCTTCCTACTCTTGAATTCAATTCCCCTTGTGGTAAAACACACCTTGTTTTAACTTTCCTGATAATTTGCTTTATCTATAAACTAGGATACCCAGATCTCTCTCATCTCAGAGCTCTGCAACCTTTCAGCATTTAGAAACAACACCTCTGCATCAATTCTTTCAAGCTGTCTAAGAATCTTATATGTTTCAATAAGGTCTCCTTGCATCCTATTAAATTCCCGCGAGTAGGAAACCAATCCACACAATCTGTCTCACCAAGAAAATCCCAACACACCCAGAATCCACCTAGTGAACCTTCTCTGAACTGTCTCCAATTCCAGTATAATAACCTGGTTCTGCCTTCTGATACGATCTGTAAAGCCAGATGTATTTAAAATGAATAGATAACAGTTTGGAGAATGATCAAGATTGAGGATAATACACTAAAACAGAATCAATTAACATTGCTCATCTCTCCAACAATTGTAAACAGCAAAAAGCAAACAATTAACAATACCAATCTTCATTCTCTTGTTTGGGCTGCATTCAATGTTTCTCTTTCTGTATGAAATCTTCTGCTGTAAAGTAATGCAGTGCACTGACAACAGCATTCCTAGGTTAACGTGGAGCATTTAGATGATACTCGTGCTTTAAAAACTGAATTATTTCGATAAAATATTTGACCTTTGCTTCCTATGCCTACATGACATGTTTACAACAAACCACTTTCTAAAATGCTCATGCCCAGAAATGCCGACAGGAACTGACTTGCTTGTTTACATAGTTACTGAGACTCTGAGACTGTGTATGCTTCTAGTTGCAGGTGCCTTGTGGGTGCTCAGTTAGATTCTTTAAATTCATCAAATGATTTTAAATTTTATCTGGCAATAATTTTGAATTGATATCTAACTCATTTCTTAATATTTGCCTTTGTATCTATAATTATGTTCATTCATTATAAATAGACTTATTACAGACTTATTAATTGGAAACGTAATAGTCACTTTGAGAATGTTTTCCACCTTCCATTTCACTTCAAAAATATATCTTTCCAATTTTGACTTACATTTCTGCATTGTGAGAAATGTACAAAGATATAATTTAAGCAGAACCCTGTTGTACTTTTAGAAAAGATATTGGTAAAGACACTTTAATCTCCCAGACAGGCCATAAACTTTCACCTAAAGATATGTTGGAAAACAAGCTGCTTTCCAGCCTTGAAACTTGTCTGAACAACTCCTGCAGGTAGGCAGCTTTTAGGACAATTCGAGGCACTGCCTTTTCCTGCACCTGCCACAGGCAAGTGGCTCTGTCATTCAGAGAAATAACTTCATGGTATTGCAGGCCCTGACCTGCTACTATATTCAGGTAATTATTATCTGTCTATTGCTGGAATCAGCTATTTTCAGCAGTTGGGATAACACAGTGCCACGTGTATATCTTCAGGGAGAAGGCTGAGAGACCAAAAGCATGATCCTGCTTGCAATTCTCTCTCCAGCTTTATTTGTTGAAATTTTATTGTTTAAAGCAGTGCACTTGACAGGTAGTTTTGGGATCGATCTGAGGGGAAAAAATAAGCAATGCTAGTGAATCTCCACCCATCATTTAACAAAACATGAAGCTTGTAGTGTACACCTGCGGCAATGGAACAAGTGTATGAGTGCTTCAGGATCTGTTTGAGCTCGTTCAACTTTGTTCAGCCAGCTGCAGATAGACAATCAGGTGTACAAGGCGCGTGGCACTTTCTGTCAGAATGCCAGAGAACTTCACTGTTAGCAGCCAGAGGCATGTTGAGTCACAGGCTTTTTTTTTAATCTGCTTCCAAGACTTCCTATTATTAATGTTTATTGGATAGTGCATGTTATTAGCTGTACTTTTACACTAACTCAGCTGAAATGTAGACGGAACATGGGCTCACCAAAGTTTATTGTGAAGTCTGGTGATAGATCATGATAAATAGGTTCAAGTGCAACAAGTTGTGTTTAAACAAAAGGATGGTGAATGGAATTCAAATGTGTTTCTGTATTTATGTTACATTGTTAGTTTCAATTCATTTCACATCATCATCATCATCACCACCTTACCAATGGCAAAGTGATGGCCTAATGGTGTTATAATTGCAAGACTATTAATCCAGAGACCCAGGTATTGTGGCTGATGGTGGAATTTGAATTCAATGAAAATGTAGAATTAAGTGTTTAGTAAGACCATTACCAATTGTTGGGGTAAGATCTGTCTCATTCATTAAAGTCTGTCCTGAATGTGACTCCAGACACACAGGAATGTGGCTGACTCATAACTGCCCTCTGGGCAATTAAGGATGGACAATAAAGACTGACTAGTGATCTCCAGATCCTGTGAATTAATATAAAACAAAAGGCTGGTTGAAGTGGAGATGCCACTACTTGTACCTATTCAATTATCTTTAACCAAATCACACAACTACAGCCTCATCCCTAATTGACCTTGAGAAGGTGGTGCCAACACTTGAACAAGCTTAATCTCCATGACCATTTTTGGAACAGCTTTTATTAAATAAGGTCCTATGACAAATCGAGGATCATTTGGGAAGCTTTGGTATGAAGTCTTTGGGGCTTTATCACCGTGAATTCAATCTGTTCAAACAATGGTTCAACTTCTACCTTGATGTGAAATTGTAATGTCCAAACAGAGCTCTCCCTTTTTTTAAATGTCAAGCAATGAAATGTTGATTTTATTGCATAATTCCACTTGAGAGATGTTGGTTGATTGCCTTCTTGAACCACTGTAGTTCTTACAATGCATATATATCCACTGCGCTGTTGAGGAAGGAGATTCAGGATTTAGACTGTGAGGGAACGGTGATATAGTTCCATGTCAGAATACTGTGTGACTTTGATGTGAGCTTGCAGATTCCCATGTGTCTGTTCCTTTTGGCTTTCTAAGCACTGGAGGTAGTGGGATTTGGAAAGCGGTTTCAAAGAGGGTTGGCAAGGTCCTGCAGTGTATCTTGTGTTTGCTATATGTTGCTGCTACCTCTCCCTCTACAGGCAATAACATCAGATGGAGCATTCAGTAGAAGGGAAATAGTGGGATAAAGAAGGGATGTCTGGGGAGGAGACATCACCTTGGCTGTCTTGTTAAAAACCTAAACCTGACATATAAAGGGACCAGAGTCAGGCAATTGTGAGAGTAGGACAAATGCATTGCTGGAGTCATTTACTAGTCTGGTAGAAAGAAGCAATGAAACATTTCATCACTGAGGCTCATTAATAACATTTTGTAGGAAATTGTTATACTTTGTTCCCACATTCAAAGAAGTATTCAAGTGTATAGTATGTGGCAATATATAATGTCACCAAGTGGAAGCAGCACCAGGGAAAGAGAAATGTACATCATTTAAGAAATGCATTGGATTCTTTGTTATTTTGAGTAAAATCGCCAGTGAAAACGATTGCTGGCCTATTAGTGGTTTTGCCACTTTGTCCCTTGCATCAAAGTGGCTCTGAGATATTGGTTTAAGTTGACCATGTATGTTAGTGACCAGAGAAAATCTTATTTATGTCCAGAGGTCATTTGCATTTACTTCAAAAACAACAACTTGTATTTATATATGAGCTTAAAAAAACCTTAAATGAGAATGTATAGATGACCTGACATGTATGACAACCATGTTTTCCCAGTACCAGAAATGGTTTTGCATTTTTGTGGCATATATGTCAAAATTCCCCACCAGCCCCTCAATTTCTGCTACAAAAGGCTGCGCTGACATCAGTAGTCGACCTTAATTTTGTACCCCAATACTTCATAGTGTAAGTCAGCATATGGGATCAAGCAAACAGTATGGGGTGTGTTGTAATGAAAGGCAAGCATTCAAGATGCGCCCACATGGAACAGACTCTGCAAGGTATGGCAAGTGACAGATAGAAATGGCTCTACTTGTTGAAGGAATGATGTACAAAGAAAAATAACTTTTGCTGACTCATCAAATAACTACACTACCACAGTAACGGAATTTAATATTAGCGAAAAACTACTGCAAAGTAGAAGAAGAAGGAATTCACTTTAAAGAAGCTGCCCCAGTCTAAATGCATGCTGAGAACAGGGAGTAGCCACGGGCCTGATAGTGTGACACATGTTTCAGAATGGGTTCTCACAACTCATCAGAATGGTGAAATTGTTATCAGAAATGCAAAGCATATATACAGACTTAAGTGGGTTTCATGAAAGCCTCAATCCAATAAAAAAATCAGCTGGTGTAGCTGTTTAATGGATCAAAACAGTTCAGCATTGTGGGAGAAAACCAAGATTCCTCAGGTATTACCACGAAAGCTTTTGATGCCAAAATTGTTGCTTTCCAATTGTCCTTCATCAGAAAGCGGCAGAAGCAAAAGTTGCCATTAAGTCACATTGTTATCGTGGATGAGGTGCTGTGAATATTTATTTGTTCGGTAGCCAAATGGTGGAGTGTAATGTTTAAAAAGAGTTAAGTTGGAAATAACAGGACATGAGAAAACAAGATCCACAATGGTGTTAGCTTGCATGCCCAGCAGAATGTGGTCATTTTTGTGGCAGTGTTCCATAGAAATGGCACCTCTAGGTGAAGCAAGGAACAAGCAGGTGTAGAAACTGTACCTGGCAGTACTTCATCACTGCCAAGTGATGAATGTAGCTGTCTTCCAACCCAGAGAGATAATCTATAGAGTCTATTGGGTGTTCGGTGAAGCAGAAAGTCCTCAGTACTATCTGCATTCTATCCAGAATTGCTATCTCTCTCTCTTCCCCACAATGACGGGCTACCTGGCTGAATGGCCTACACCACTTCCTGACCTTTGCACCTCCTCCTGGCTTATCTTACAGCATTTGGATACAGAATACTTGACTCCCCCAGCTGTACGGAAATGAGACCTTATTTGCATCATCTGTGTATATGCAGCTCTTGTGAGTTGTTACGCATAAATGTAGTGATGTTAGTTGCTTGTGTGCAGATTCGTTCTAGTTTAAGGATGCCTTGTCACTGGTACTTGACATCCCCAGCTACATTCCCTCTAATTTTTCCTGTTGCAGTGCAGACTCTGAGCATGGTAGAGTCTTTAGAACCAGAAGTCGATATGTCTGCATGCGTACCTTCCAAGTGGCAGTAAATCTTGAAGGGAAAATTGATCATTGGACTCCTTTTAAAATGTGACGGCAGCCATTTAGACAGCCACCTTTGTTTTAGGTTGAAAAAATTTCAATTTTCAAACATGAAATGATGCCAAACATTAAGTTCCTTGCAGGAATTTTGTGCAAGTTCATGTTAACAGTTGGATGGATACACGCTGAGTGAAGGTAAGGATCAAAAACATGTGGAATAGGCATGCAGGTGATAGATGTGAAACATGTAGATTATTATGCTCATACCTCATACAAATGAGATGAAGAAGTTCCTGCAAATAAATCCCGTATTTCCACCTATAGTTCAACCTTTAAATGCATGTCTTAACAAGCTATTTAGAAGCCTCTTCACAGAACATGGAATAAGTGGGTGGTTGATGGGGTAACTAATTTTCACAAAGAATGGAAAAATGCCATTTGATCTTTTGTGTGATTTCATCAAATCCATGGCATGTTATCAGTGAACAAAAGATTGTCATTGTCATCATCATCAGCAGCAGCAGCGACAGCAGCAAGAACTTAGACTTTCTAATTCAGTGGATGGAGAGCAAGATGTTGTGTTGTGAACACTTGGTCTTGAAGCCATTAGCACCAAATCTGATCCAGAATGGGAACCTTAAGATGATTCAATCGCCAAAAAGAGGCAGAATGAACTCTTAATATTGGATGTCAAAGACGGCTAAATGTTTTATTTACTGACCAAACTATACAAACAACACATTTAATAATTCATGCTACATGAATTATCAGTACTAATGACAGAGTTTTATATGGATCTGAGTGACATGGGCTTGAGACAGAGACAGACAACAATTGCCGTGAACTCATGTTGATACTCAAATCAGTTTGCTCCATTGTTGATCACTTTCATAAGAAGCATGGTGAGTTTGTCGCTAGCTAGCAACAAGATGCCAATTGATGGGACTAAATAGTTGTTAAGTGTGTTGGTAATGCCAACACACTCACAACTCACCTCATTGATATTCTCTCTCCCACCTTACCTAACTGAAAAAAACATGACAAGGAAACCACAGTGTGTACCTGGTTGATTCAGCTCACTACTTGTTCCAAATGATCCCCTTGCTGGACACTAGGCTGTGTCTCAGGGCTGCTCACTTGCTCTTTAGTGCTCATTCACTTGGTCCCTAGTTGCACATTTATAGCATCCCTGCCTGTCTTGCCATGTCATTTAGTGCAGCCATAGAAACAGGTAGCTTATCTCACTGCTAAGTAGTTCTCAGTCTAGGGAGCACACATCTTGTAGAGTGGCAGTGTGCTATGTCATTTTCACACCTATCTGAAACACATTGCTGAAACCATAGGCTACTACAAGCCAGTTTTAGTATCCAGCATGGGCCTGCTAGAAAATAAAAATTGCCGAAACTCCTAGCTTTCTACCACTTCAGTATTTGTGCGATCAATGTACAGCAATAAAATTTCAGCCATTGTATCATGAAAAATATCCATGAGTCAAAAGTAGAGATGGGATTTCTTGTGTGGGGAGAAGAACTTTTACAAATAAGAATAAATTGCATTCTAGTGGACAAGCAACTATAATAGTACCAAATCTCTGAACAGACTGCATAAACTGGAATATTTACAATCATGTGGAGCTGAGACTAACTTCCAATTTCCCTCTGCATCCTCACTTTTACCTTTATTGAATAATTTGAAAACAAGAAAAGCTACTGCTTTCCTGCAGTAAGCAATGGGAAGTGAGTAAACATTCAGAGTAAAACCAAGCCCAGTAAAATTGGAAGATTTTCAACAGGTTTCAGACACTCCTATTAAAATAAAAGAGATGGATTGAAGGAGAACCTGTTATGGTGTTGAATTGTAGCCAGAATTATCAGTAGGGAATCAGCACTTTCAGAAGGTTCCCTAGTGAAAAGTTTGTCGTCACAAGGGACAAACGGAATGCCTTCAAGCTATTGTGGTCAGGAGAGGTGTCTACTGGAAAGGATAGCAATAGACAATAATAAAGATTTTGGTTATTTGGATTAAAAAGGAGATTTTGATAAAAAATCCAGTAATTGTTACTTTGGTCCAGATTTTGTGGTCAGTAGCAGGGGCTGCTTACAACAGTCTGGCTGCTGACCTCGAAGAAAGGTCTAGCGAAGTCTGTGATGAGACTTTCTCCTTTCCTCAAGACACTTTAAATTTGGCCCAAAGTCAAAGAGATTTTTTTGTGTATGGCAGCAGTGATGTCAGCAAGCAGGTAAGCAGCTAATCAAATGATAGTTAAAAGCATTTAATATCCTTCACTTTTAAATTAAATTTTCAGATAGTGAAATGAAAGATTACAATCAGGTTAAGATCGATGACAAAGTAAAGATATAAACATTTTCAAAATATTTTAAAATATGGATTTCTTTTTCATGATGGAGAAATTTGACTTTCCAGAAATATAAAATTACCTTCTCAGCTGTTTAAACAGCAGGTGCAAAATTAATACAATGGTAAAACTCCAGTTCCATCTTATTTAGTGAGGTGTTACCATTTCATTTTTTGAGAACAAAATGTAAGTGTGGATAGTTTTAATGCTCTTTATTACTGTACAAAAGAAAGACTTTCACCATTATGTGTATGATAGCCTTCTGAAAGAACACTACTTACCGAGAGCCAGTCACCTGCCTTTACCTCTACCCTGCTGAGTTTTTAAAAAATTCATTCACAGGATGTGGCGTCACTGGTTAGGCCAGTATTTATGGCCCATCCCTATTGTCCAGGGGGTGGAGATATGAGTCAACCATATTGCTGTGGGTCTGGAGTCACATGCATGCCAGACCAGGTAAGGAAGTCAGATTTCCTTTCTTGAAATCGTTAGTGAACCGGATGGGTTTTTCCAACAGTCAGTAATGGGTTAATTGTTGTCATTACACTCTTAATTCCAGACTTTTAATTGAATTTAAATTCTACCATCTGTCATGGTGGGGTTTGAACCAGCTCCCCAGACCATTAACAAGCTCTCTGGATTAATAGTCTAGCAAGAATACGACTAAGACGTTGTCTCCCCTTGTAATGATCTATTTCCACTTTGAAAGCCTGGACTGTGCTCTCAAAGAATGTAGACTAGTTCCTAACTGCTCACTACATGAAGAACATTATCTCATTTCGCTACTGTTTCTTATCCCAATTACTTAAATACTCTCTGGTTCTCAATAATTCCACAAATGGGGACAAGTTCTCCCTACCCATCCATAGAATCCCTACAGTGGAAATAGAGGCCATTCAGCCCATCACGTCTGCACTGATCCTTTGAAGAGCATCCCACCCTATCCCTGTAATCCCACATTTACCATAGTTAACCCACCTAACCTTCACACTACAGGGCAATTCAGCATGGCCAATCCATCTAACCTGTACATCTTTGAACTGAGGGAGGAAACTGGAGTAGCCAGAGGAAACAACACACAGAGAATGTGAAAACTCCACACAGACAGTGGCCCAAGGTTGGAATTGAACCCATGTCCCTGTTACTGCAAGGTAGCGGTGCTAACCACTGAGCCACTGTACACCCCAATCAATGCAGTCCTCTCATGAGTTTGAATACCACCATTAAATCTCCTTTCAATCTCCCCTTTCCAAAGAGAACAGTCCAAACTTCTTTAAAATTTCTTTGTAACTGCAATCTGCAGCAAATAACAATGACCACACAGAAAGCGTTGACTGTTTGATGATATTTGGCTCAGAGTTAAAGAGCTCAAATCTGAGCTGCAGAAAGTGTGCTACATCAGGGAGGGACAGAGAGGTACATGGATATTGTATTTCAGGAGGCAGTCACACCCCTTAGATTCATTATAACAAATTTCTTCTGTGCTCAGGAACAGGAGGTTGCGTTTGTGACTGTTGGGATCCAGACATTAGCTTTGGAGGAGCCTCAGCCAGTATCCTTGTCCAATAGGTACAAGGTGTGGACAATGACAGGGACTACAGTGAGGATGAGTGAACTAGCCAGAGCACTGTGGCACAGAGGATCATTCAAGTGGGAGGAATAAAGAGAAATGCAGTGTAATTAAGGATAGCATTGATGTGGAGGAGCCAGTGTAGGACTAGGGTGGACAAAGTTTAAAAAATCACACAACGCCAGGTTACAGTCCAGCAGGTTTATTTTTGGAAGTACTAGCTTTCGGAGCATTGCTCTTTCATCAAGTAACTACTGGGGTAGGATCATAAGACACAGAATTTTTAGCAAAAGATCACAGTGTCATGCAGTTAAAACGATATATTGAACAAACCTAGATTGCTGTTAAGTCTTTCATCTTTTAAAATGGGTTGCAGGTTTTGGTTCATTAATATGTAAATCCCAGAACTTCTTTTAAGAGACAATCTCAAGGTAACTTAAGGTTTTATAACAAAATGTGACATCTCAGCTCAGACAATGTCTTAAAGGTGTGAGGTTAGAGTCTGTCTGCATCCCAATCTTAAGTCAGACTGGTTCTATTTCCTAAGTAGGAATTTATAAAATATTATATGGATTGACTGCCTGCAGATTGTGTGCCGTTTGAGCAAAAATAGAATGTTTCTGCAAATGCAAATTCACCACATAGACGTGTGTGTGTGCGTGTGTGTGCACGCGCGCTTATGTGTATCTGAGGGAGAAGGAGAGAGAGAGTGTGTGAGTGTGTGCGTGTGAGTGTGAGTGCATGTGAGAAAGTATATGTCTGCATGTGTGTGTGCTTGGTAGAGTGAGTGCGAGTGTGATGGAGAATAAGCCTATGAGAGGATGTGTGCGTGGGTGTGAGTGTGGGAGGTGTATGTGTGTGTCTGAGAGAGAGTGTGTGTATGAGAGAGGGTCTGTGTGAGTGTGTGAGAATGCAAGAGCATGTGTATATGTGTGCATGTTCGTGTGCGTATGTGTGTGTGTATGTGTGTAATGTAGTGGGGCCACCTGTAGAGTGACATGAACCCAAGGTCCCAGTTGAGGCCATCTTCATGGGTACCGAACTTGGCTGTCAGTCAAGGAGATAGCATTATTAGTGTATTAGATACTGTTATCTGCAGCAAAGTCAGAAATTCCTGAAGGCTCTGTTGCCTATCTGATGCCAAGGTTAAGAGCCTCTCCTCTATGCTAAGGTAAACTTGTCATGGTGGGGTTTGAACCAGCTCCAGGTAAACTTGGAGTGGGAAGGGAAGGATCCAGTTGCTGTGGTCCTCGTAGGCACCAATGACATGGGTAGGACTACGACAGAGGATTTTCATGGTGTGTCAAGCAGTTTGGGGCCAAATTAAACAGCAGAACCACTAATGTCAATAAACTAATAAATGTTACCTGAGCCATAATCAATTTGGTGTAGAGTAAATAAGATTTGATAGGTAAATATGTGGCTAAAAACTTGGCTTTGATTCATGAGGTATTAGGAAAGAGAGTTATTCCACTAGACTGCTTAATTTGAACCATGCTGAGACCAGTGTCCTCAGGTATCATTTAACCAGAGATAGGGATTTAATCCAATTAGTTGGGAGTCGGGAAAGGTTCAGTTGAAGAGAAGTTTAAAAGAATCAAAAAGAAATGAGGGAACAGAAGTACAGGGCAGTGAAGACATGAATGATATTCATGGAAGGGTCAGAAAATATAAACTGAAGAGTGCAGGAGAAATTAGAACCAAAATAAGAATGATAAAAAGTCAAAGCTCAAGGCTCTTTATGTGAATGCATGTAGCATTCACAACAAGATAGATGAATTTATGGTACAAATAGAAGTAAATGAATATCAGTGTGGTGGTGAGTTATGGGATAAGTGCAATAGACCGTGATGTGGAACCAGTTTGTATCAAAATAAGGAATAGCTAGGGATAGAGGTTATGGATGAAATATAAGTCTTGTTGGCCCCCTGTAGAGTTGCCTCACATTTGCAAAGTATAAATTAGGAAATAATTGAAGCATGTAAAAAAGGCACTACAATTGTCATAGGTGATTTTAATCTGCATATTGACTGAACAAATCAGATCAGCAAAGGTAACATGGAAAACACATTTGTAGAGTGCATCAAAGATTGTTTCTTTGAGCAGTGCCTGGATCAAGCTAATTTATATATATTAATGTATAATGAAGTAGGATCAATAAGAGACTTGTAGCTAAGCATCATCAAGGGGATAACATGTTCGAATGCTTATGCTGTGCAACTCTGTGACTCTATATATTTGGATTTGTTGTTGTGTTGCCATAGTCTTACCAAACCATAGCAACTACTCTCTCACGAGAGAGAGAAGCAACTGGTGGTGATTTAACCTGAAGATCACCAGAAGTCAGGCAAAGGAAGAAATTGAGAAAGAGAGTCCTTCATGGGAACTGAACCCACACCATTGGTATCATGCTGCTCTGTAAACCAACAACCAACCAACTGAGTTAAACCAATTCTCATATTTGGGTTACATGATAAAGGTAATGTGTTTATTAAAATTCTGATTTGATGATCTAATACTTGCTAGCAGACTAACTTTAACCCATCTTGCAATTGTATGATATATTGTAACTGAGGTTTACCAGATATATCACGTTTAAAGGAAATTTTTGGGGGGATCCAAGATGGCGGCGATCTAGGAGGGTCGCATTGCTGGGCTCTGCACTGCAACATCGGCAGGACAGAACTAGAACCCATCCCAGCCAAGACACTGTGAGCAGCAAAACAGTAAAAGAGCTATAGAACTTTAAAATTTCACTTACCTTTGTTTTTACTGCGAGAGAATGCTGATGAAAAAAGGGAATTCACCCTGGGCTAGGACTTCGGCTCAATCCATCGGGGTGGCAGGCTTGCTTACGCACCAGGCCTTGGTTGAGGAGCTCGCCAAATCTCATGAGGTAAAAACGATGACTGCAGATGCTGGAAACCAGATTCTGGATTAGTGGTGCTGGAAGAGCACAGCAGTTGAGGCAGCATCCGAGGAGCAGTAAAATCGACATTTCAGGCAAAAGCCCTTTATCAGGAATAAAGGCAAGAGGATTCGTAGGGTTAAAATCAACGAGGTAAAAGCAATGACTGCAGATGCTGGAAACCAGATTCTGGATTAGTGGTGCTGGAAGAGCACAGCAGTTCAGGCAGCATCCGAGGAGCAGTAAAATTGACGTTTCGGGCAAAAGCCCTTCATCAGGAATAAAGGCAGTGAGCCTGAAGTGTGGAGAGATATCTAATGAGGTCCTTGGAAAGAAGAGTGAAGAAAAAATTGAGGACAAGCTGGCCCCATCTCTGCTGTGCTGCAGAAGTATGAACACCAGCTAGAAGACCTGGGGAAAAGGACTAATGGGCTTGAATGCCGAGTCACAGAGGTGGAAGCTGAGGTTGATTCATCCAAGAGTCAGATTGAAGCCCTGGAAACACAGGTCCATGGTTTAATGAATCTGGTGGATGATCCTGAGAACAGGGGCAGAAAGAAGAATCTTTGTGTTGCTGGTCTGCCAGGGGGGACGGAAAGTGAATGGCCAGTGGAATTTTTTGAGAAGTGGTTGCCAGAATTCCTTAGCTTGGAGGCTGAAAATGGAAGGATAAAGATTGAGAGAGCCCACCAGGTCGCAGCATGAAGGCCAGGTATGGACCAGTGCGCTCACCCTGTCCTGGTACGGCTCCATCACTATAAAGACAAACAGACAGTCATGGAAGCTTCTAGAGCCCAAGGAAAGGATCCAAGAGCGTTGATGTGCTTGGGCTCTAGCATCAAGACTTTTCGGCGGCAGAGATCCAGAAAAGGAAATCCTACTACAGCATCAAGAAGAGGTTGAGAGGGCTTGGGATCCAGTACTCTCTAAAATATCCAGCGATGTTTTGGATTAACTAGAATGGATCTGTACATTTATTTGACTTGCCAGGGAATGTGAAGAACTTTGTAAAAACAAAGACTGCAGATGCTGGAAACCAGATTCTGGATTAGTGGTGCTGGAAGAGCACAGCAGTTCAGGCAGCATCCGAGGAGCAGTAAAATCGACGTTTCGGGCAAACGCCCTTCATCAGGAATAAAGGCAGAGAGTCTGAAGGGTGGAGAGATAAGCGAGAGGAGGGTTGGGGTGGGGAGAAAGTAGCATAAAGTACAATAGGTGAGTGGGGGAGGGGATGAAGGTGATAGGTCAAGGAGGAGGGTGGAGTGGATAGGTGGAAAAGGAGATAGGCAGGTAGGACAAGTCATGGGGACAGTGCTGAGTTGGAAGTGAGGAGCTCGGGTGAGGCGGGGGAAGGGGAAATGAAGAAACTGTTGAAGTCCACATTGATGCCCTGGGGTTGAAGTGTTCCGAGGCG